>NW_025233179.1:0-8421 GCF_018294505.1 Triticum aestivum | reverse complement strand
TTAATAGATCTAGAAAGAATTGGTCGAAGAAACTTGACGATGCATTATGGGCTTATAGAACTGCATATAAGAACCCCATGGGTATGCCGCCATATAAAATGGTTTGTGGAAAAGCATGTCACTTACCTCTAGAACTTGAACATAAGGCATATTGGGCTATTAAAGAGCTCAATTATGATTTCAAACTTGCTGGTGAGAAGAGGCTATTTGACATTAGCTCACTTGATGAATGGAGAACCCAAGCCTATGAGAATGCCAAGTTGTTTAAACAAAAAGTTAAAAGATGGCATGACAAAAGGATACAAAAGCGTGAGTTTAACGTAGGTGATTATGTGTTGTTTTTCAACTCTCATTTAAGACTCTTTGCAGGAAAATTTCTCTCTAAATGGGAAGGCCCTTACGTTATCGAGGAGGTCTATCGTTCCGGTGCCATAAAAATCAACAACTTCAAAGGCACAAGTTCGAGGGTGGTGAACGGTCAAAGAATCAAACATTATATCTTAGGTAATCCTATAAATGTTGAAACTAATATTATTGACACCGTAACCCCAGAGGAATACATAAGGGACACTTTTCAGAATGTTTTAGACTCCGAAAAGGAATAGGTATGTGGTACGGTAAGTAAACCGACTCCAAAACGATTCTAATAGCAATTTTTCTCCGTTTTGGAATATTTAAGAAAATAGGAAAATAAGAATTAGTCCGGTAAGGAAACGAGGCGTCCACGAGGGTGGAGGGTGCGCCCTACCCTACTGGGCACGCCCCCCTACCTCGTGGGCACCTCGTGTGCTCTCCGGACTCCGTTTTCTTGCACGATACTTCTTTTGGTCGGTAAAAATTCATTATATAATCTCCCGAAGGTTTTGACCACCGTATCACGCAAATATCTTCTGTCTTTGTTTCGAGTTGTTTCTGCCGTAGATTTGAGCAATATGTCATCCCAGGATTCAGAGGGAGAAAGCTATGTGGCTGATTACCTTGCAGACCCTAAGGTCTACGGTGACTTGGATCATTGTGGCTGGACCACTGAGGAAGAAGAAGACTACGAGCCTAAGGGAAAGGAGGAGACAAGCTCGGACAAAGATGAAGTCTCGTTACCTCAACCTGCGGATATGCATGTGGAGTTTAAAAAGTCAAGCCTCCCTGATAGGCCAAAGAAACCCACGATCGAGTTTATCCCTTTTCGTCTCTTGCGGGAAAACAAACAGGAACTATGCAAAAGGATATTAAGCCTTGAACAGGAGATCGATGATCTAAGGGAGCAAAATTCCATTCTCAAGCACAAATTAAGGAAGAAACCTACATCATCAAGAATTCCAACACCACCATTTCCGAAGGAGACATAATCACATGGGTATGGGCACTCCCCTTGGCAACTGCCAAGCTTGGGGGAGGTTCCCCGGTATCGTATCACCATCACACTCCTATCTTTACCGTTTTTCTTAGTTCGATCCTTTTGGTAATATCTTGATCTAGAAGAATAAAGTTTTAGTATGAATTAGTTTTGAGTTTAGCTTTGTGATCCCTCTATGTAATCAAGTCCTTGAGCTATACATAATAAAGATTAGTGTTGAGTCAAGGGCTTTGTTGTTGCTATGATCTTAAGTGTGTAAAAGAGATAAAAAGAAATAAAAGAGTTCATATTGATCTTCACATATAGATAGTATGACGCTTAAAAGTTGTTGAGGGTTGGCAAACATAGTTTTGGTCATCATTGCAATTAATAGGAAGTAATAAAGAAAGAGAGGTTCTCACATATAAATATACTATCTTGGACATCTTTTATGATTGTAAGCACTCATTAAAGTATGACATGCTAAAGAGTTGATGTTGGACAAGGAAGATAACGTAATGGGTTATGTTTCCTCACATCTCAGTTAAAGTATATTGTCATGGATTATCCAACATGTTGAGCTTGCCTTTCCCCCTCATGCTAGCCAAATTCCTTGCACCAAGTAGAGATACTACATGTGCTTCCAAATATCCTTAAACCCAGTTTTGCCATGAGAGTCCACCATATCTACCTATGGATTGAGTAAGATCCTTCAAGTAAGTTGTCATGTTGCATGCAATAAAATTGCTCTCTAAATATGTATGACTTATTAGTGCGGAGAAAATAAGCTTTATACGATCATGTGATATGGAAGTAATAAAAGCGACAGACTGCATAATAAAGGTTCATATCACAAGTGGCAATATAAAGTGACATTCTTTAGCATTAAGATTTTGTGCATCCACCCAAAAAGCACATGAAAACCTCTGCTTCCCTCTGCGAAGGGCCTATCTTTTACTTTATGCAAGAGTCAAGGTGATCTTCACCTTTCCCTTTTTCATTTTATCCTTTGGCAAGTACCTCGTGTTGGGAAGATCCTGTTATATATATGCAGTTGGATGTAAGTTAGCATGAATTATTATTGTTGACATTACCCTTGAGGTAATATGTTGGGAGGCAACACTATAAGCCCCTATCTTTCTCTGTGTCTGATTAAAACTTCATAAGTATTGCGTGAGTATTAGCAATTATGGAAGACTAAATGATGGTTGAGTATGTGGACTCACAAAGCATATTATTGTTGACTCTTTCCTATGTTATGATAAATTGCAATTGCTTCAATGACTGAGATTATAGTTTGTTAGTTCTCAATGAAGTTTCTGAATCATACTTGACATTGTGAATAGATTGTTACTTGAGCATAAGAAATCATATGATCATGATGTCCTCATGTCCGTATTTTATTTTTATCGACACCTCTATCTCTAAACATGTGGACATATTTTTCGATATCGGCTTCCGCTTGAGGACAAGCGAGATCTAAGCTTGGGGGAGTTGATACGTCCAATTTGCATCATGCTTTTATATTGATATTTATTGTATTATGGGCTTTTATTACAGATTATGTCACAATACTTATGGCTATTCTCTCTTATTTTACAAGGTTTACATAAAGAGGGAGAATGCCGGCAGCTGGGATTCTGGGCTGGAAAAGGAGCAAATATTGGAGACCTATTCTGCACAGCTCCAAAAGTCCTGAAACTCCACGAAAGTCATTTTTGGAATTAATGATAATTATTGAGCGGAAGAAGTACCAGAGGGGGCCCACACCCTGGCCATAAGGGTGGGGGCGCGCCCACCCTTACAGGGCGCGCCCCCTTGCCTCGTGGGCCCCCTGGTGGCCCTCCGGTGCCCATCTTCTGCTATATGAAGTCTTTTACCCTGGAAAAAATCATAAGCAAGCTTACAGGATGAAACTCCGCCGCCACGAGGCGGAACCTTGGTGGAACCAATCTAGGGCTTCGGCGGAGCTGTTCTGCCGGGGAAACTTCCCTTCGGGAGGGGGAAATCATCACCATCGTCATCACCAACGATCCTCTCATCGGGAGGGGGTCAATATCCATCAACATCTTCACCAGCACCATCTCCTCTCAAACCCTACTTCATCTTTTGTATCCAATCTTTGTACCAAAACCTCAGAGTGGTACCTGTGGGTTGCTAGTAGTGTTGATTACTCCTTGTAGTTGATGCTAGTTGGTTTATTTGGTGGAAGATCATATGTTCAGATCCTTAATGCATATTAATACCCCTCTAATTATGAACATGAATATGCTTTGTGAGTAGTTACGTTTGTTCCTGAGGGCATGGGTGAAGTCTTGCTATTAGTAGTCATGTGAATTTGGTATTCATTCGATATTTTGATGAGATGTATGTTGTCCCTCCTCTAGTGGTGTTATGTGAACGTCGCTACATGACACTTCACCATTATTTGGGCCTAGAGGAAGGCATTGGGAAGTAATAAGTAGATGATGGGTTGCTAGAGTGAAGCTTAAACCCTAGTTTATGCGTTGCTTCGTAAGGGGCTGATTTGGATCCATATGTTTCATGCTATGGTTAGGTTTACCTTAATACTTCTTTTGTAGTTGCGGATGCTTGTAATAGGGGTTAATCATAAGTGGGATGCTTGCCCAAGAAAGGACAGCACCCAAGCACTGGTCCACCCACATATCAAATTATCAAAGTAACGAATGTGAATCATATGAGCGTGATGAAAACTAGCTTGACGATAATTCCCATGTGTCCTCGGGAGTGCTTTTCTCATTATAAGAACTTGTCCAAGCTTGTCCTTTGCTACAAAAAGGATTGGGCCACCTTGATGCACCTTATTTAATTTTATTGCTTGTTACCCGTTACAAATTATCTTATCACAAAACTATCAGTTACCTACAATTCCAGTGCTTGTAGAGAATACCTTACTGAAAACCGCTTGTCATTTTCTTCTGCTCCTTGTTGGGTTCGACACTCTTACTTATTGAAAGGACTACAATAGATCCCCTATACTTGTGGGTCATCACCGGCTCTGGTGGATGGCCGCTTAATTTCTGCAATCCATTGTGGCAAGACAAACAATTGGTTCAATACATCTTTGAGAAGTGAGGCTGGCTCTTTTCTGTGAGTAATCGCAGCTATCATGCACTGGGTGCCTGAATATAACTGCTCCACTAAGGTATAAGCCGCCTTCAGCTTCACAAGCATATCTTGCCCAAGATTGGCGCTTCTGGGACCTGTAGAGTAAAGCATGTGCAGTTAAGTCACCAGGAAAGTTCAAAATTGTGTGCTGGAATTGATTGAGATACTTAAAATTGCTTACCAAAGATGGCAGTGGTCATCTGTGAAATATGATGCTTTAAGTCGGACAGTTCTGCGGTGACCTCTTTTAAAGAAGCTTCAGCAGACTCCGCTCTTTGCACTAAGGCGGCTTTTTCTTCGTCCCAGGCGTTTCTCTCTGCAGCAAACCCGGTTTTCAGTTTCTCTGATTCATCCAGGTTAACTTTGAATTTGGCTTCAGCCTTCCAGGTCTCGAATTCTTGATGTTTAAGCCTCTTCTTCAAATCAGCCAGCTCAGATTCAACTTCAGTGGAGGCTTTTTGTACAGGCAAGGTTAAAGCAATCATAAGCATACATGTTAATACACACAAGTCCCAAGCCCTTTGCAAGCAATAGCACTTGGCACTTGGGGGCTAATGTGCGCGGAAGTTCTTCTTTGTTTATGCATTTAATGAACCGGTTCAGCTTTGTCAAGCTAAGCCGGCCCGTGAGGGCTAGGCTTTGGAATTCTTTCACATAATGAGAATGAACAGGTTCAGCTTTGTCAAGCTAAGTCGCCCCATGAGAGCTAGGACCTGGAAGTTTTCAGTTCTATTAATGAGAATGAACCGGCTAGGCTTTGTCAAGATAAGCCGGTTCATGGGGGCTATGACTTGAAGCTCTTTAGTTTCTATTAATTGAAGTCTTCACCATACTCTATTAAATCTTTCCTATGGCTAAGACTTTGGGGTTGGAGGAATATATTGACAAAGAAAGAAGAAGTTTGTACCTCATAATTTTGGTGCATCTGTTTGACGATGCCCATCTCAAGTTCGCGGCCAGCATGAACTTGGCTAAGATAGCCAGAGAGGAGTTCATTGACGCCCAGCTGAGAATAATTGGACAGATCAAATTTGATTTTCCGCCTTTCAACAAGTTCTTCCTTGGAACTGTGCTTGGCCAAGACCATGGGATTCCTCAGCTCTGTATAACTGGTGCCAGTGATTTGAACATCTTCAGCCTCTTCAGCAGACATGGCAGGGCTCGGCGGTTTAGCTCCTGATGGGTCAATGATCATAGGGTCCACAAGGGTCTCTGGCATTTCTGGTGACGGCTCGTCAGCTATGTTTTCAGCATTTTAAATTGAAGCTTCAGACTCTGGCGGTTGTTTCTCCGGCTCATGTGTCTTGGGATCTTCAACCGGTTTGATTGTCCTAGCTTTCTTGCTTGGTTTAGCTTTACCACTGAAGAAATAGAAAGGTCAGTATGAGTACTTACAAAGTTAAAACAATGAAGACTAAAATTATTACCCAGGGGCAGTCTTGAAAGCCAGCAGCTGAGTTCCGTTTGAGTCGCCAGAAGAGGAATTTGAGGTTCCCTGGTAGTTTGAGTCAGAAGGATTAAGTGGAGGGCGAATAAGACCTGCCTTGGGGTAAAAAAGAGTTTGAATTTGGAGGCACCTCTTTCTGGCGCTTGCGAACTGGTGTGTTGGGTAAGCCGGAGGATAACTCTCTGCCCCCACTATTCTGGGTTTGGCGTCGGGTCTCATGTTGTTGTTGCTTCCAAAGAAAGTTTGGATCCAAGTAAGCTAAAGGGTGTGAAAATCTTACTTTCCGGGTCACACATCCAATTTTCTGTCTTGGCAAAGGCTCTGAGTCGGAGGGAATGATAGTTACCTCGTCATCATCCGCCTGGCTAGACTTTGTATCATCCTGAGAGAGGTCAGTGTCAATAAGATGCATAAAAAATGAGCCAAGGGAGTCACATTCTACCTCTGACTCGTCATCCAGATCAAAGAGCTCTGAGATGTCAATTTTCTCCTTATTCTTTTTGGAGGCCTTGCTTTTGGCCCTGGGCTTCTTAGCCGCCTTCTCCTTTTCCTGATACTTCTTCTTCCAGAAGGCAGAGTCGGCCAGCCCAAATCAAAGTGAAAATAAGAGATATGCAGTTTGTATAAACAGAAAAGTAAAGTGTGCATTGATCACTTACAGGTGGAGGCAGGTTAAGAACGTAGAAAGGGTTCAACCCCATTTTGCTGCAGCTCTCTAAGGATTCTCCAAGCAGACTTTTTGTCATATCATTGATGCCCTTGTTCTCCAAATGCACTGAGCTATGGCGTAATGGATCCTTGGTGTCACCGGTATATGTGCACATTAAGTCGGGCCGGCGGCTCAGGGGCATAATCCTCCACGCGACTGATACGTCCATTTTGCATCATGTTTTTCTACTATTATTTATGTTATTTTATTGTATAATAATGCTTTTTGGAGTAATTCTAATGCCTTCTCTCATAATATGTAAGGTATACACAAAGGGGGAGAATTCTGACAGCTGAAAATCTGGACTTGAAAAAGCTACGTCAAGCTACCTATTCTGCACAACTCCAAATGAGCTGAAACTCCGCGAGGATTTTTATGGAATATTTAATAAATATTAGAGCAAATAAGTACTAGAGGGGGGCACCAGGTGGGCACGACCCACCTGGGCGCGCCAGGAGGCCCAGGCGCGCCCTGGTGGGTGCCGCCCTCCTCGGCCCACCTCCGGTGCCCATCTTATGGTATATAAGTCATTTTGACCTAAAATAACTGAGGGGGGACTTTCAGGACGAAGTGCCGCCGTCTCGAGGCAGAACTTGGGCAGGAGCACTTTTACCCTCCGGTGGAGCGATTCCGCCGGGGAACTTCCCTCTCGGAGGGGGAAATCAACGTCATCATCATCACCAAGAACTCTCCCATCTTGGGGAGGACTATCTTCATCAACAGCACCAACTCCTCTCAAACCCTAGTTCATCTCTTGTGTTCAATCTTTGTACCGGAACTATAGACTGGTGCTTGTGGGTGGCGAGTAGTGTTGATTACAGCTTGTAGTTGATCACTATATGGTTTATTTGGTGGAAGATTATATGTTCAGATCCATTATGCTATTTAATACCCCTCTAATCTTGAGCATGATTATCATTTGTGAGTAGTTGCTTTCGTTCTTGAGGTCAAGGGAGAAATCACGTCGCAAGTAATCATGTGAACTTGATATGTGTTCGATATTTTGATGATATGTATGTTGTCATTCTCTTAGTGGTGTCATGTGAACGTCCACTACATGACAGTTCACCATATTTGGGCCTAAGGGAATGCATTGTGGAGTAGTTATTAGATGATGGGTTGCGAGAGTGACAGAAGCTTAAACCCCAGTTTATGTGCTATTTCGTAAGGGACTGATTGGATCCAAAAGTGTAATGCTATGGTTAGAATTTATTCTTAATACTTTTCCATAGTTGTGGATGCTTGTGAGAGGGTTAATCATAAATAGGAGGTTTGTTCAAGTAATAACAACACCTAAGCACCGGTCCACCCACATATCAAATTATCAAAGTAGCGAACACGAATTAAGCCAACATGATGAAAGTGACTAGATGAAATTCCCGTGTACCCTCAAGAACACTTTGCTTATCATAAGAGACCGTTTTGGCCTTTCCTTTGCCTCAAAAGGATTGGGCTACCTTGCTGCACTTTTGTTACTACTATCATTACTTGCTCGTTACAAATTATCTTGCTATCAAACTACTCCGCTACTTACAATTTTAGCACTTGCAGACATTACCTTGTTGAGAACCACTTGTCATTTCCTTCTGCTCCTCGTTGGGTTTGAGACTCTTACTTATCGAAAAGGCTACAATTGACCCCATATACTTGTGGGTCATCAAGGCTATTTTCTGGCGCCGTTGCCGGGGAGTGAAGCACTCTTGGTAAGTGGAAATTGGTAAGGAAACATTATTACTACATGCTGAAATTTATTGTCACATGCTACTATGGAAAACAATCCTTTGAGGGGTTTTTTCGGGGTAT
>NW_025233178.1:0-8421 GCF_018294505.1 Triticum aestivum | reverse complement strand
TTAATAGATCTAGAAAGAATTGGTCGAAGAAACTTGACGATGCATTATGGGCTTATAGAACTGCATATAAGAACCCCATGGGTATGCCGCCATATAAAATGGTTTGTGGAAAAGCATGTCACTTACCTCTAGAACTTGAACATAAGGCATATTGGGCTATTAAAGAGCTCAATTATGATTTCAAACTTGCTGGTGAGAAGAGGCTATTTGACATTAGCTCACTTGATGAATGGAGAACCCAAGCCTATGAGAATGCCAAGTTGTTTAAACAAAAAGTTAAAAGATGGCATGACAAAAGGATACAAAAGCGTGAGTTTAACGTAGGTGATTATGTGTTGTTTTTCAACTCTCATTTAAGACTCTTTGCAGGAAAATTTCTCTCTAAATGGGAAGGCCCTTACGTTATCGAGGAGGTCTATCGTTCCGGTGCCATAAAAATCAACAACTTCAAAGGCACAAGTTCGAGGGTGGTGAACGGTCAAAGAATCAAACATTATATCTTAGGTAATCCTATAAATGTTGAAACTAATATTATTGACACCGTAACCCCAGAGGAATACATAAGGGACACTTTTCAGAATGTTTTAGACTCCGAAAAGGAATAGGTATGTGGTACGGTAAGTAAACCGACTCCAAAACGATTCTAATAGCAATTTTTCTCCGTTTTGGAATATTTAAGAAAATAGGAAAATAAGAATTAGTCCGGTAAGGAAACGAGGCGTCCACGAGGGTGGAGGGTGCGCCCTACCCTACTGGGCACGCCCCCCTACCTCGTGGGCACCTCGTGTGCTCTCCGGACTCCGTTTTCTTGCACGATACTTCTTTTGGTCGGTAAAAATTCATTATATAATCTCCCGAAGGTTTTGACCACCGTATCACGCAAATATCTTCTGTCTTTGTTTCGAGTTGTTTCTGCCGTAGATTTGAGCAATATGTCATCCCAGGATTCAGAGGGAGAAAGCTATGTGGCTGATTACCTTGCAGACCCTAAGGTCTACGGTGACTTGGATCATTGTGGCTGGACCACTGAGGAAGAAGAAGACTACGAGCCTAAGGGAAAGGAGGAGACAAGCTCGGACAAAGATGAAGTCTCGTTACCTCAACCTGCGGATATGCATGTGGAGTTTAAAAAGTCAAGCCTCCCTGATAGGCCAAAGAAACCCACGATCGAGTTTATCCCTTTTCGTCTCTTGCGGGAAAACAAACAGGAACTATGCAAAAGGATATTAAGCCTTGAACAGGAGATCGATGATCTAAGGGAGCAAAATTCCATTCTCAAGCACAAATTAAGGAAGAAACCTACATCATCAAGAATTCCAACACCACCATTTCCGAAGGAGACATAATCACATGGGTATGGGCACTCCCCTTGGCAACTGCCAAGCTTGGGGGAGGTTCCCCGGTATCGTATCACCATCACACTCCTATCTTTACCGTTTTTCTTAGTTCGATCCTTTTGGTAATATCTTGATCTAGAAGAATAAAGTTTTAGTATGAATTAGTTTTGAGTTTAGCTTTGTGATCCCTCTATGTAATCAAGTCCTTGAGCTATACATAATAAAGATTAGTGTTGAGTCAAGGGCTTTGTTGTTGCTATGATCTTAAGTGTGTAAAAGAGATAAAAAGAAATAAAAGAGTTCATATTGATCTTCACATATAGATAGTATGACGCTTAAAAGTTGTTGAGGGTTGGCAAACATAGTTTTGGTCATCATTGCAATTAATAGGAAGTAATAAAGAAAGAGAGGTTCTCACATATAAATATACTATCTTGGACATCTTTTATGATTGTAAGCACTCATTAAAGTATGACATGCTAAAGAGTTGATGTTGGACAAGGAAGATAACGTAATGGGTTATGTTTCCTCACATCTCAGTTAAAGTATATTGTCATGGATTATCCAACATGTTGAGCTTGCCTTTCCCCCTCATGCTAGCCAAATTCCTTGCACCAAGTAGAGATACTACATGTGCTTCCAAATATCCTTAAACCCAGTTTTGCCATGAGAGTCCACCATATCTACCTATGGATTGAGTAAGATCCTTCAAGTAAGTTGTCATGTTGCATGCAATAAAATTGCTCTCTAAATATGTATGACTTATTAGTGCGGAGAAAATAAGCTTTATACGATCATGTGATATGGAAGTAATAAAAGCGACAGACTGCATAATAAAGGTTCATATCACAAGTGGCAATATAAAGTGACATTCTTTAGCATTAAGATTTTGTGCATCCACCCAAAAAGCACATGAAAACCTCTGCTTCCCTCTGCGAAGGGCCTATCTTTTACTTTATGCAAGAGTCAAGGTGATCTTCACCTTTCCCTTTTTCATTTTATCCTTTGGCAAGTACCTCGTGTTGGGAAGATCCTGTTATATATATGCAGTTGGATGTAAGTTAGCATGAATTATTATTGTTGACATTACCCTTGAGGTAATATGTTGGGAGGCAACACTATAAGCCCCTATCTTTCTCTGTGTCTGATTAAAACTTCATAAGTATTGCGTGAGTATTAGCAATTATGGAAGACTAAATGATGGTTGAGTATGTGGACTCACAAAGCATATTATTGTTGACTCTTTCCTATGTTATGATAAATTGCAATTGCTTCAATGACTGAGATTATAGTTTGTTAGTTCTCAATGAAGTTTCTGAATCATACTTGACATTGTGAATAGATTGTTACTTGAGCATAAGAAATCATATGATCATGATGTCCTCATGTCCGTATTTTATTTTTATCGACACCTCTATCTCTAAACATGTGGACATATTTTTCGATATCGGCTTCCGCTTGAGGACAAGCGAGATCTAAGCTTGGGGGAGTTGATACGTCCAATTTGCATCATGCTTTTATATTGATATTTATTGTATTATGGGCTTTTATTACAGATTATGTCACAATACTTATGGCTATTCTCTCTTATTTTACAAGGTTTACATAAAGAGGGAGAATGCCGGCAGCTGGGATTCTGGGCTGGAAAAGGAGCAAATATTGGAGACCTATTCTGCACAGCTCCAAAAGTCCTGAAACTCCACGAAAGTCATTTTTGGAATTAATGATAATTATTGAGCGGAAGAAGTACCAGAGGGGGCCCACACCCTGGCCATAAGGGTGGGGGCGCGCCCACCCTTACAGGGCGCGCCCCCTTGCCTCGTGGGCCCCCTGGTGGCCCTCCGGTGCCCATCTTCTGCTATATGAAGTCTTTTACCCTGGAAAAAATCATAAGCAAGCTTACAGGATGAAACTCCGCCGCCACGAGGCGGAACCTTGGTGGAACCAATCTAGGGCTTCGGCGGAGCTGTTCTGCCGGGGAAACTTCCCTTCGGGAGGGGGAAATCATCACCATCGTCATCACCAACGATCCTCTCATCGGGAGGGGGTCAATATCCATCAACATCTTCACCAGCACCATCTCCTCTCAAACCCTACTTCATCTTTTGTATCCAATCTTTGTACCAAAACCTCAGAGTGGTACCTGTGGGTTGCTAGTAGTGTTGATTACTCCTTGTAGTTGATGCTAGTTGGTTTATTTGGTGGAAGATCATATGTTCAGATCCTTAATGCATATTAATACCCCTCTAATTATGAACATGAATATGCTTTGTGAGTAGTTACGTTTGTTCCTGAGGGCATGGGTGAAGTCTTGCTATTAGTAGTCATGTGAATTTGGTATTCATTCGATATTTTGATGAGATGTATGTTGTCCCTCCTCTAGTGGTGTTATGTGAACGTCGCTACATGACACTTCACCATTATTTGGGCCTAGAGGAAGGCATTGGGAAGTAATAAGTAGATGATGGGTTGCTAGAGTGAAGCTTAAACCCTAGTTTATGCGTTGCTTCGTAAGGGGCTGATTTGGATCCATATGTTTCATGCTATGGTTAGGTTTACCTTAATACTTCTTTTGTAGTTGCGGATGCTTGTAATAGGGGTTAATCATAAGTGGGATGCTTGCCCAAGAAAGGACAGCACCCAAGCACTGGTCCACCCACATATCAAATTATCAAAGTAACGAATGTGAATCATATGAGCGTGATGAAAACTAGCTTGACGATAATTCCCATGTGTCCTCGGGAGTGCTTTTCTCATTATAAGAACTTGTCCAAGCTTGTCCTTTGCTACAAAAAGGATTGGGCCACCTTGATGCACCTTATTTAATTTTATTGCTTGTTACCCGTTACAAATTATCTTATCACAAAACTATCAGTTACCTACAATTCCAGTGCTTGTAGAGAATACCTTACTGAAAACCGCTTGTCATTTTCTTCTGCTCCTTGTTGGGTTCGACACTCTTACTTATTGAAAGGACTACAATAGATCCCCTATACTTGTGGGTCATCACCGGCTCTGGTGGATGGCCGCTTAATTTCTGCAATCCATTGTGGCAAGACAAACAATTGGTTCAATACATCTTTGAGAAGTGAGGCTGGCTCTTTTCTGTGAGTAATCGCAGCTATCATGCACTGGGTGCCTGAATATAACTGCTCCACTAAGGTATAAGCCGCCTTCAGCTTCACAAGCATATCTTGCCCAAGATTGGCGCTTCTGGGACCTGTAGAGTAAAGCATGTGCAGTTAAGTCACCAGGAAAGTTCAAAATTGTGTGCTGGAATTGATTGAGATACTTAAAATTGCTTACCAAAGATGGCAGTGGTCATCTGTGAAATATGATGCTTTAAGTCGGACAGTTCTGCGGTGACCTCTTTTAAAGAAGCTTCAGCAGACTCCGCTCTTTGCACTAAGGCGGCTTTTTCTTCGTCCCAGGCGTTTCTCTCTGCAGCAAACCCGGTTTTCAGTTTCTCTGATTCATCCAGGTTAACTTTGAATTTGGCTTCAGCCTTCCAGGTCTCGAATTCTTGATGTTTAAGCCTCTTCTTCAAATCAGCCAGCTCAGATTCAACTTCAGTGGAGGCTTTTTGTACAGGCAAGGTTAAAGCAATCATAAGCATACATGTTAATACACACAAGTCCCAAGCCCTTTGCAAGCAATAGCACTTGGCACTTGGGGGCTAATGTGCGCGGAAGTTCTTCTTTGTTTATGCATTTAATGAACCGGTTCAGCTTTGTCAAGCTAAGCCGGCCCGTGAGGGCTAGGCTTTGGAATTCTTTCACATAATGAGAATGAACAGGTTCAGCTTTGTCAAGCTAAGTCGCCCCATGAGAGCTAGGACCTGGAAGTTTTCAGTTCTATTAATGAGAATGAACCGGCTAGGCTTTGTCAAGATAAGCCGGTTCATGGGGGCTATGACTTGAAGCTCTTTAGTTTCTATTAATTGAAGTCTTCACCATACTCTGTTAAATCTTTCCTATGGCTAAGACTTTGGGGTTGGAGGAATATATTGACAAAGAAAGAAGAAGTTTGTACCTCATAATTTTGGTGCATCTGTTTGACGATGCCCATCTCAAGTTCGCGGCCAGCATGAACTTGGCTAAGATAGCCAGAGAGGAGTTCATTGACGCCCAGCTGAGAATAATTGGACAGATCAAATTTGATTTTCCGCCTTTCAACAAGTTCTTCCTTGGAACTGTGCTTGGCCAAGACCATGGGATTCCTCAGCTCTGTATAACTGGTGCCAGTGATTTGAACATCTTCAGCCTCTTCAGCAGACATGGCAGGGCTCGGCGGTTTAGCTCCTGATGAGTCAATGATCATAGGGTCCACAAGGGTCTCTGGCATTTCTGGTGACGGCTCGTCAGCTATGTTTTCAGCATTTTAAATTGAAGCTTCAGACTCTGGCGGTTGTTTCTCCGGCTCATGTGTCTTGGGATCTTCAACCGGTTTGATTGTCCTAGCTTTCTTGCTTGGTTTAGCTTTACCACTGAAGAAATAGAAAGGTCAGTATGAGTACTTACAAAGTTAAAACAATGAAGACTAAAATTATTACCCAGGGGCAGTCTTGAAAGCCAGCAGCTGAGTTCCGTTTGAGTCGCCAGAAGAGGAATTTGAGGTTCCCTGGTAGTTTGAGTCAGAAGGATTAAGTGGAGGGCGAATAAGACCTGCCTTGGGGTAAAAAAGAGTTTGAATTTGGAGGCACCTCTTTCTGGCGCTTGCGAACTGGTGTGTTGGGTAAGCCGGAGGATAACTCTCTGCCCCCACTATTCTGGGTTTGGCGTCGGGTCTCATGTTGTTGTTGCTTCCAAAGAAAGTTTGGATCCAAGTAAGCTAAAGGGTGTGAAAATCTTACTTTCCGGGTCACACATCCAATTTTCTGTCTTGGCAAAGGCTCTGAGTCGGAGGGAATGATAGTTACCTCGTCATCATCCGCCTGGCTAGACTTTGTATCATCCTGAGAGAGGTCAGTGTCAATAAGATGCATAAAAAATGAGCCAAGGGAGTCACATTCTACCTCTGACTCGTCATCCAGATCAAAGAGCTCTGAGATGTCAATTTTCTCCTTATTCTTTTTGGAGGCCTTGCTTTTGGCCCTGGGCTTCTTAGCCGCCTTCTCCTTTTCCTGATACTTCTTCTTCCAGAAGGCAGAGTCGGCCAGCCCAAATCAAAGTGAAAATAAGAGATATGCAGTTTGTATAAACAGAAAAGTAAAGTGTGCATTGATCACTTACAGGTGGAGGCAGGTTAAGAACGTAGAAAGGGTTCAACCCCATTTTGCTGCAGCTCTCTAAGGATTCTCCAAGCAGACTTTTTGTCATATCATTGATGCCCTTGTTCTCCAAATGCACTGAGCTATGGCGTAATGGATCCTTGGTGTCACCGGTATATGTGCACATTAAGTCGGGCCGGCGGCTCAGGGGCATAATCCTCCACGCGACTGATACGTCCATTTTGCATCATGTTTTTCTACTATTATTTATGTTATTTTATTGTATAATAATGCTTTTTGGAGTAATTCTAATGCCTTCTCTCATAATATGTAAGGTATACACAAAGGGGGAGAATTCTGACAGCTGAAAATCTGGACTTGAAAAAGCTACGTCAAGCTACCTATTCTGCACAACTCCAAATGAGCTGAAACTCCGCGAGGATTTTTATGGAATATTTAATAAATATTAGAGCAAATAAGTACTAGAGGGGGGCACCAGGTGGGCACGACCCACCTGGGCGCGCCAGGAGGCCCAGGCGCGCCCTGGTGGGTGCCGCCCTCCTCGGCCCACCTCCGGTGCCCATCTTATGGTATATAAGTCATTTTGACCTAAAATAACTGAGGGGGGACTTTCAGGACGAAGTGCCGCCGTCTCGAGGCAGAACTTGGGCAGGAGCACTTTTACCCTCCGGTGGAGCGATTCCGCCGGGGAACTTCCCTCTCGGAGGGGGAAATCAACGTCATCATCATCACCAAGAACTCTCCCATCTTGGGGAGGACTATCTTCATCAACAGCACCAACTCCTCTCAAACCCTAGTTCATCTCTTGTGTTCAATCTTTGTACCGGAACTATAGACTGGTGCTTGTGGGTGGCGAGTAGTGTTGATTACAGCTTGTAGTTGATCACTATATGGTTTATTTGGTGGAAGATTATATGTTCAGATCCATTATGCTATTTAATACCCCTCTAATCTTGAGCATGATTATCATTTGTGAGTAGTTGCTTTCGTTCTTGAGGTCAAGGGAGAAATCACGTCGCAAGTAATCATGTGAACTTGATATGTGTTCGATATTTTGATGATATGTATGTTGTCATTCTCTTAGTGGTGTCATGTGAACGTCCACTACATGACAGTTCACCATATTTGGGCCTAAGGGAATGCATTGTGGAGTAGTTATTAGATGATGGGTTGCGAGAGTGACAGAAGCTTAAACCCCAGTTTATGTGCTATTTCGTAAGGGACTGATTGGATCCAAAAGTGTAATGCTATGGTTAGAATTTATTCTTAATACTTTTCCATAGTTGTGGATGCTTGTGAGAGGGTTAATCATAAATAGGAGGTTTGTTCAAGTAATAACAACACCTAAGCACCGGTCCACCCACATATCAAATTATCAAAGTAGCGAACACGAATTAAGCCAACATGATGAAAGTGACTAGATGAAATTCCCGTGTACCCTCAAGAACACTTTGCTTATCATAAGAGACCGTTTTGGCCTTTCCTTTGCCTCAAAAGGATTGGGCTACCTTGCTGCACTTTTGTTACTACTATCATTACTTGCTCGTTACAAATTATCTTGCTATCAAACTACTCCGCTACTTACAATTTTAGCACTTGCAGACATTACCTTGTTGAGAACCACTTGTCATTTCCTTCTGCTCCTCGTTGGGTTTGAGACTCTTACTTATCGAAAAGGCTACAATTGACCCCATATACTTGTGGGTCATCAAGGCTATTTTCTGGCGCCGTTGCCGGGGAGTGAAGCACTCTTGGTAAGTGGAAATTGGTAAGGAAACATTATTACTACATGCTGAAATTTATTGTCACATGCTACTATGGAAAACAATCCTTTGAGGGGTTTTTTCGGGGTAT
>NW_025233177.1:6816-8422 GCF_018294505.1 Triticum aestivum | reverse complement strand
GGACCCAAAACAGTGAGTAATAGTGCAAGAAACGGATCAGAATTGGCTGAAATTGAGAGTGTTGATGACCACATGTAAACGCACCCCGAGGTTCGACAATCGTGGAAATCACTTCGGGACCCCAAAACTAAGTATAGTCCAAGAAACGGGCCAGAACCGACCCAAATTACGAGAGTTGACGACCAACACATAGCACACCTTAAGGTTCAACAACCATGGAAAGCGTTTTGGGACCCCAAAACGGTGAGTAATAGTCCATGAAAGATCCCAGAATCGGACAAACCTAGGATTATTGATGACCGACACGTAAACGCACTCAGGGGTTCGTTAATCGTGGAAATCACTCTAGGACCCCAAAATGGTGAGTAATAGTCCACGAAACGGGTCAGAATCGGCCAAAACTGCGAGTGTTGACGACCGACACGTAAGCGCACCTTGGGGTTGAACGACTGCGAAAATCGCTTGGGGACCCCAAAACGGTGAGTAATAGTCCACGAAACGGTACAGAATTGGCCAAAACTGTGAGTGTTGACGACGGACACGTTAATGCACTCCTGGGATCGTCAATCATGGAAATGGCTCTGGGACCCAGAACAGTGAGTAATAGTGCATGAAACGGACCAGAATTGGCCGAAATTGAGAGTGTTGATGACCACACGTAAACGCACCCCGAGATTGGTCAATCGTGGAAATCACTTCGGGACCCCAAAACTAAGTATAGTCCAAGAAACGGGCCAGTATCGACCCAAACAACGAGTTTTGAACACCCACACATAGCACACCTTGGGGTTCGACAACCATGGAAAGCGTTTTGGGACCCCAAAACGGTGAGTAATAGTCCATGAAAGAGCCCAGAATCGGACAAACCTAGGATTAGTGATGATCGACACGTAAACGCACTCAGGGGTTCGTTAATCGTGGAAATCACTCCAGGACCCCAAAATAGTGAGTAATAGTCCATGAAACGGGTCAGAATCGGCCAGAACTGCGAGTGTTGACGAGTGACACGTAAGCGTACCTTCGGGTTGAACGATTGTGGAAATCGCTTCGGGACCCCAAAATGGTGAGTAATAGTCCACGAAACGGGTCAGAATTGGCCAAAACTCTGAGTGTTGACGATGGACACGTAATGCACTCCTGGGATCGTCAATCATGGAAATCGCTCTGGGACCCAAAACTGTGAGTAATAGTGCACGAAACGGACCAGAATTGGCCAAAATTGATAGTGTTGATGACCACACGTAAACGCACCCTGAGATTGGTCAATCGTGGAAATCACTTCGGGACCCCAAAACTAAGTATAGTCCAAGAAACAGGCCAAAATCGACCCAAACTACGAGTTTGAACACCCACACATAGCACACCTTGGGGTTCGACAACCATGGAAAGCGTTTTGGGACCCCTAACTGGTGAGTAATAGTCCATGAAAGAGCCCAGAATCGGACAAACCTAGGATTAGTGATGACGGACACGTAAACGCACCCAAGGGTTCGTTAATCATGAAAATCACTCCGGGACCCCAAAATAGTGAGTAATAGTCCATGAAACAGGCCAGAATCGGGCAAAACTGCGAGTGTTGGCGACCGACTTGTAATCGCACCTTGGG
>NW_025233177.1:0-3015 GCF_018294505.1 Triticum aestivum | reverse complement strand
TAGGATTAGTGATGACCGACACATAAACGCACCCAAGGGTTCGTTAATCATGAAAATCACTCCGGGACCCCAAAATAGTGAGTAATAGTCCATGAAACAGGCCAGAATCGGGCAAAACTGCGAGTGTTGGCGACCGACACGTAATCGCACCTTGGGGTTCAACAAGTGTGGAAATCGCTTCGGGACCTCAAAACAGTGAGTAATAGTCCACGAAACGAGTCAGAATTGGCCAAAACTATAAGTGTTGACGACGGACACGTAAATGCACTCCTGGGATCGTCCATTGTGGAAATCACTCTGGGACCCAAAACAGTGAGTAATAGTGCACGAAATGGACCAGAATTGGCCAAAATTGAGAGTGTTGATGACCACATGTAAACGCACCCCGAGGTTCGACAATCGTGGAAATCACTTCGGGGCCCCAAAACTAAGTATAGTCCAAGAAAAGGGCCAGAACCGACCCAAATTACGAGTGTTGACGACCAACACATAGCACACCTTAAGGTTCAACAACCATGGAAAGCGTTTTGGGACCCCAAAACGGTGAGTAATAGTCCATGAAAGAGCCCAGAATCGGACAAACCTAGGATTATTGATGACCGCACGTAAACGCACTCAGGGTTCGTTAATCATGGAAATCACTCCAGGACCCCAAAATAGCGAGTAATAGTCCACGAAACGGGTCAGAATCCAGCAAAACTGCGAGTGTTGACGACCGACTCGTAAGCGCACCTTGGGGTTGAACGAATGTGGAAATCGCTTTGGGACCCCAAAACGGTGAGTAATAGTCCACGAAACGGGTCAGAATTGGCCAAAACTATGAGTGTTGATGACGGACACGTTAATGCACTCCTGGGATCGTCAATCATGGAAATGGCTCTGGGACCCAGAACAGTGAGTAATAGTGCATGAAACGGACCAGAATTGGCCGAAATTGGGAGTATTGATGACCACACGTAAACGCACCCCGAGATTGGTCAATCGTGGAAATCACTTCGGGACCCCAAAACTAAGTATAGTCCAAGAAACGGGCCAGTATCGACCCAAACAACGAGTTTTGAACACCCACACATAGCACACCTTGGGGTTCGACAACCATGGAAAGCGTTTTGGGACCCCAAAACGGTGAGTAATAGTCCATGAAAGAGCCCAGAATCGGACAAACCTAGGATTAGTGATGATCGACACGTAAACGCACTCAGGGGTTCGTTAATCGTGGAAATCACTCCAGGACCCCAAAATAGTGAGTAATAGTCCATGAAACGGGTCAGAATCGGCCAAAACTGCGAGTGTTGATGAGTGACACGTAAGCGTACCTTCGGGTTGAACGATTGTGGAAATCGCTTCGGGACCCCAAAATGGTGAGTAATAGTCCACGAAACGGGTCAGAATTGGCCAAAACTCTGAGTGTTGACGATGGACACGTAATGCACTCCTGGGATCGTCAATCATGGAAATCGCTCTGGGACCCAAAACTGTGAGTAATAGTGCACGAAACGGACCAGAATTGGCCAAAATTGATAGTGTTGATGACCACACGTAAACGCACCCTGAGATTGGTCAATCGTGGAAATCACTTCGGGACCCCAAAACTAAGTATAGTCCAAGAAACGGGCCAAAATCGACCCAAACTACGAGTTTGAACACCCACACATAGCACACCTTGGGGTTCGACAACCATGGAAAGCGTTTTGGGACCCCTAACTGGTGAGTAATAGTCCATGAAAGAGCCCAGAATCGGACAAACCTAGGATTAGTGATGACCGACACGTAAACGCACCCATGGGTTCGTTAATCATGGAAATCACTCCAGGACCCCAAAATAGTGAGTAATAGTCCATGAAACAGGCCAGAATCGGGCAAAACTGCGAGTGTTGGCGACCGACATGTAATCGCACCTTGGGGTTCAACAACTGTGGAAATCGCTTCGGGACCTCAAAACAGTGAGTAATAGTCCATGAAACGAGTCAGAATTGGCCAAAACTATGAGTGTTGACGATGGACACGTAAATGCACTCCTGGGATCGTCCATCGTGGAAATCGCTCTGGGACCCAAAACAGTGAGTAATAGTGCAAGAAACGGATCAGAATTGGATGAAATTGAGAGTGTTGATGACCACATGTAAACGCACCCCGAGGTTCGACAATCGTGGAAATCAGTTCGGGACCCCAAAACTAAGTATAGTCCAAGAAACGGGCCAGAACCGACCCAAATTACGAGAGTTGACGACCAACACATAGCACACCTTAAGGTTCAACAACCATGGAAAGCGTTTTGGGACCCCAAAACGGTGAGTAATAGTCCATGAAAGAGCCCAGAATCGGACAAACCTAGGATTATTGATGACCGACACGTAAACGCACTCAGGGTTCATTAATCGTGGAAATCACTCCAGGACCCCAAAATAGTGAGTAATAGTCCACGAAACGGGTCAGAATCAAGCAAAACTGCGAGTGCTGACGACCGACACGTAAGCGCACTTTGGGGTTGAACGACTATGGAAATCTCTTCGGGACCCCAAAACGGTGAGTAATAGTCCACGAAACGGGTCAGAATTGGCCAAAACTATGAGTGTTGATGACGGACACGTTAATGCACTCCTGGGATCGTCAATCATGGAAATGGCTCTGGGACCCATAACAGTGAGTAATAGTGCATGAAATGGACCAGAATTGGCCGAAATTGAGAGTGTTGATGACCACACGTAAACGCACCCCGAGATTGGTCAATCGTGGAAATCACTTCGGGACCCCAAAACTAAGTATAGTCCAAGAAACGGGCCAGAATTGACCCAAACAACGAGTTTTGAACACCCACACATAGCACACCTTGGGGTTCGACAACCATGGAAAGCGTTTTGGGACCCCAAAACGGTGAGTAATAGTCCATGAAAGAGCCCAGAATCGGACAAACCTAGGATTAGTGGTGACCGACACGTAAACGCACTCAGGGGTTCGTTAATCATGGAAATCACTCCAGGACCCCAAAATAGTGAGTAATAGTCCATGAAACGG
>NW_025233176.1:7579-8425 GCF_018294505.1 Triticum aestivum | reverse complement strand
AGATAGAGAGGGTCGCAGTGGTGTCACGTGCTCGTCTCGGCGTCCGTCATCGCTACCGCGACAACGTCCGCCTTGACTCGCGTTACCCTAAGATAGACAGGGTTGCAGTGGTGTCACGTGCTCGCCTCGGCGTCCGACGTCGCTACGGCGACGACGTCCCCCTCGACTCGCGTTACCCTAAGATAGACAGGGTGGCCCTGGTGTCACGAGCTCATCTCGGCTTCCGTCGTCGCTACCGCGACGACGTCCGCCTCGACTCGCGTTACCCTAAGATAGACAGGGTGGCCCTGGTGTCACATGCTCGTCTCGGCATCCGTCGTCGCTACCACGACGACGTCCGCCTCGACTGGCGTAACCCTATGATAGACAGGGTGGCCCTGGTGTCACGTGCTCGGCTCGGCGTTCGTCGTTGCTACTACGAGGACGTCCGCCTCGACTCGCGTTACCCTAAGATAGACGGGGTGGCAGTGGTGTCACGTGCTCGTCTCGGCGGCCGACGTCGCTACCGCGACGACGTCCGCCTCGAGTCGTGTTACCCTAAGACGGACAGGGTGGCAGTGGTCTCACGTGCTCGTCTCGGCGTCCGACGTCGCTACTGCGACGACGTCCGCCTCGACTCGCGTTACCCTAAGATAGACGGGGTGGCAGTGGTGTCACGTGCTCGTCTCGGCGTCCGTCGTCGCTACGGCGACGACGTCCGCCTCGACTCGCGTTACCCTAAGATAGACAGGGTGGTAGCGGTGTCACGTGCTTGTCTCGGCGTCCGTCGTCGCTACCGCGACCACGTCCGCCTCGACTCGCGTTACCCTAAGATAGAGAGGGTCGCAGTGGTGTCACGTGCTCGTC
>NW_025233176.1:5099-5671 GCF_018294505.1 Triticum aestivum | reverse complement strand
TGGTGTCACGTGCTCGCCTCGGGTCCGACGTCGCTACGGCGACGACGTCCCCCTCGACTCGCGTTACCCTAAGATAGACAGGATGGCCCTGGTGTCACATGCTCGTCTCGGCATCCGTCGTTGCTACCACGACGACGTCCGCCTCGACTGGCGTTACCCTATGATAGACAGGGTGGCCCTGGTGTCACGTGCTCGGCTTGGCGTTCGTCGTTGCTACTACGAGGACGTCCGCCTCGACTCGCGTTACCCTAAGATAGACGGGGTGGCAGTGGTGTCACGTGCTCGTCTCGGCGGCCGACGTCGCTACCGCGACGACGTCCGCCTCGAGTCGTGTTACCCTAAGATGGACAGGGTGGCAGTGGTCTCACGTGCTCGTCTCGGCGTCCGACGTCGCTACTGCGACGACGTCCGCCTCGACTCGCGTTACCCTAAGATAGACAGGGTGCCCCTGGTGTCACGTGGTCATCTCGGCGTCCGACATCGCTACGACGAGGACGTCCGCCTTGACTCGCGTTACCCTAAGATAGACGGGGTGGCAGTGGTGTAACGTGCTCGTCTCGGCGTCCGTCGTC
>NW_025233176.1:4435-4805 GCF_018294505.1 Triticum aestivum | reverse complement strand
GTCTGCCTCGACTGGCGTTACCCTATGATAGACAGGGTGGCCCTGGTGTCACGTGCTCGTCTCGGCGTCCGTCGTCGCTACTGCGACGACGTCCGCCTCGACTCGCGTTACCCTAAGATAGACGGGGTGGCAGTGGTGTCACGTGCTTGTCTCGGCGGCTGACGTCGCTACCGCGACGACATCCGCCTCGACTCGCGTTACCCTAAGATGGACAGGGTGGCAGTGGTCTCACGTGCTCGTCTCGGCGTCCGTCGTCACTACCGCGATGATATCCGCTTTGACTCGCGTTACCGTAAGATAGAAAGGGTGGCAGTGGTGTCACGTGCTCGTCTCGGCGTCGGTCGTCGCTACGGCGACGACGTCCGCCTCG
>NW_025233176.1:0-560 GCF_018294505.1 Triticum aestivum | reverse complement strand
ACGTGCTCGTCTCGGCGTCCGTCGTCGCTACGGCGAGGACGTCCGCCTCGACTCACGTTGCCCCAAGATAGACAGGGTGGCAGCGGTGTCACGTGCTCGTCTCGGCGTCCGTCGTCGCTACGGCGACGACGTCCCCCTCGACTCGCGTTACCCTAAGATAGACAGGGTGGCCCTGGTGTCACGTGCTCATCTCGGCTTCCGTCGTCGCTACCGCGACGACGTCCGCCTCGACTCGCGTTACCCTAAGATAGACAGGGTGGCCCTGGTGTCACGTGCTCGTCTCGGCATCCGTCGTCGCTACCACGACAACGTCCGCCTCTACTGGCGTTACCCTATGATAGACAGGGTGGCCCTGGTGTCACGTGCTCGTCTCGGCGTCCGTCGTCGCTACTACGAGGACGTCCGCCTCGACTCGCGTTACCCTAAGATAGACGGGGTGGCAGTGGTGTCACGTGCTCGTCTCGGCGGCCGACGTCGCTACCGCGACGATGTCCGCCTCGA
Source organism: Triticum aestivum (assembly GCF_018294505.1). Taxonomy (NCBI): domain Eukaryota; kingdom Viridiplantae; phylum Streptophyta; class Magnoliopsida; order Poales; family Poaceae; genus Triticum; species Triticum aestivum. The sequence continues at coordinate 59 of NW_025233176.1, read as the reverse complement.
CTCGCGTTACCCTAAGATAGACAGGGTGGCCCTGGTGTCACGTGCTCATCTCGGCGTCC
>NW_025233175.1:6876-8427 GCF_018294505.1 Triticum aestivum | reverse complement strand
GCAATTTGGGAGGCTTGAAGAGCAAAAGATAGGTAGCGCAGCAAAGCGATAGAACGAAGCAACTAGCATAGCAAAGATAGTAATGAGATCCAAGGTGACGGTCATCTTGCCTGAAATCCCGCTAGGAAGAAGAACGAGTCCATGAAGTAGACGAACGGGAGTAGTCGAACGAATCCTCACAATCGCAACATTACCAGAACTATCAAGGAGAAGCGCAACCGGAAAGAAATAAACAACATGGTAAACACACAAGCATAAACATGGCATGATGCACAAACAAGTATGATGCATGTCCGATTTAATGAGGCATGGCATGGCAAGTGCAACAAACAATACTACAAGTCAGTGGAGCTCATTCCATTATTTAGTTCTCTCTCGTTATGCTACTCATCAATATTAAATGTTGTTAAACATGGAAAGAGGTGAAGCATAATGAAACCACCTATCTAGGCAAGTTTAAATGAGGCCGGAAGTAACAAACAACAATTTTGGAAAAACCTCATGTCCATATTTTAGTTTTGGTACTGTTCTTCCCTAAACCATATTTTAATGTTGTTAAACAGGAAAATAAAGTGGACCATGTTAAACTAGGCATTTTTCCACCCCATTTACATATAAAGAACATTTAAAACCGAGCTACGGTTATTTAGTTATGAAATAAATCATTTTAACATGGCATTTGAGCAAATTTAAACAAACAACATTTTAAACATTTTAACCATGGATGAAAGTGGAATATTATTAATCTACACAAAATTCTAAGCATTTTACATGTATAAAACATTTTAATATGATGCACGGTTCATGAGTAATTATATGCATGAAGTTCAAGGGTTTTTCTGCAAAACTGTTAAACTCTGGATAATAGCTAAACTCGCAGGCAGGGAAAAAACACTATACCGGCCGAAACTTGCTGGCCCGACAGGGTACAGGAGGGGGACTAGATGGGGCTGCTCACCCATGGGCTTGGCCCGGTTCGGTGGAGGAGGCAGGCCGGTTGAGGAGGCGCTGACTGGGCCGGATCTGGAGAGAACGAAGCGGTCAACGGGCGCGGGTGGGGCAAGCGGGACTTGGCGCTGCGGTTCATGCTGGAAGCAGAGGAACGACGCGATGACAAGGGTGGCGCTGGCCTGATGCAGAGGAAGCAGACGCGAAGGCCGACGGCAGGGGAGGCCTCAGGCGATGTAGGGCGCGGCGGCGGATGGAGCTCCTGCTCTGGTGACACGGCGGTGCAGAGAACGAAGGGAGGTGCGGATCCGAGTGCAGCAGGACAATGGCGAGGGCGGAGCAATGCGACGACGAAGGGGCGGTTCCCGGTGGTGGCTTGAGCATCGGGCGGCCATGGCGCTCCTGCTAGTCCCTGCGAGAGAGAGGAAGCAGGGAGATGAGAGGGAGAGAGAGAAAGCGAAGGGAAGGAGGGGACAAAGGAGAGGTGTGGCTGCCTGCTGGTGGTGGAGAGCCCCGGCGACGACGAACAGCAGGAGGCCGACCTTGGAGCACTGGTGCTCGAGGCAAGGAGCATCTCCTCGAGGAGGAGGAGGAGGGCGTCAT
>NW_025233175.1:3916-5112 GCF_018294505.1 Triticum aestivum | reverse complement strand
AGAACTTGAGGGTTGAAAGACATGGAAATAAGAGTTTCACGAACGAAAAGAATATGACCACCTCAGTATAATGAGATAGCCAAGGAACAAGAATGACAGAATTTGGACAGCACTCCGGTTAAAACTAGCTAGAGACGGAATAAGATTGATATAATTTTGACAGCACTCCGACTGTAAATGGAAGGAATTTAACATGAACTTGACAAGATGAGAGGATACTTGATGAAATCAACAACACCCTGCCTCCGGAACTATTGAAAGAATGGCACAAGGGGTAAGAAGGATTTCAGACAGCACTCAGGTTGAAAATAGAGGCAAAACTTGACACAATGAAAGAACTTGAATTAGAACACAACACTCCAGTTAAATGGATAAGCAAGAGAATAACATGATCTTGACAAAACGAGATGATGGGTGAAGAGCACAACATAACAATGCCTCCGTAATGAAAGAATAGAAGTTAGATCGTTGGGATAAAGGGACGGAGAAGAAAATGACAACTTTTGCCACAAGTGAACTTGGAAAATATCCTTGCAAAGAAGAATCGAACGGAGTTGTTGGAAAATCAACAACGAGAAGCACAAGCTTGTTGTGGGCTTATGGGAAACATCTCGAGACTATGAGGTGACAACTGACCACTAATGGAAACCATTGATTTGACTGATAGCACCAAAGAGATGAAAAACTTCTTCACCGAGATGAGAAGGAGAAAATTGGATCATTGATAAGCACCACGATATCAACATTCCTTAGGGAAGGCTTTAGGATAAATCTGACACAAGATAACTCCAACGAAGAAGTTGATTGTTCGAAAAGATCTCTTGAACGAAGAGAAAAAGATGGATTTAAAATACCTCATTCTTGACAACATATGAATCATGAAACATGAAGGAAATTGTCAAGAGTGACATAACACCACCTCAAAAGATAAGGTAGAAAGAATTGCACTTTGGAATGCAAGATGAAGAATACTTGAGCTCCTCAAAACAAAACATGTGTTGAGCACCATGTTTATTTTAGAGTATAGCTTGGCGGGTCATAACTTCGAGAGAAATCTTGAAGAACAATTGGAGACTGAAGAGAATCCTTGATGAACTACCATGTAGAGCCTCAATGAAGAACTTTGGTAATAAAAGGATGATAAAAAGAAGGAGAAGTTCAAAACACAAGGTGAAGCCTTGCAATGATTTAGATGG
>NW_025233175.1:0-2251 GCF_018294505.1 Triticum aestivum | reverse complement strand
CTATCCACCTACGCACCCCCAACCTGTTTTTTTTTCTCGGTCTTTCGTCCTCCCTTGCTTTCCCCCATTTCTCCAAGGGCGCGATCCTAGTGTCAGTATTCCAACCAACTCGGCATCCACAACAACTCTACTCCACTTATGAACATGAATCCCTAGAGCAGCTCATAACGTTTACAGAAAAGTAACGAGAAAAACTAAAATCATCTATCCCCCCCCCCCCTCGATCGGTCACCTCCGCCATGTCGTCGTGTTGGTCATGTCGGCCATGCCGTCGGCAAACACAAGGTCGCAGGAGGTGGTGCTGCTGAATGAGGTACAACACCACCCGCACCGATGTAGCCCCTGCTCCTTAGGGTTTTATGAGTGGGACATACGAGCCTGTTTTTATATGTCGTTTTGTATATATGGTTTGGATTTAACAACACCCGTCTTATTTAATTAAAAAAATATTCATGTTCCTGGTTAGATAATGATCAATATTTCGATCAAGTTTGTTGCAGGAACCAAGTGGCCCGATCGAGTCTGTTGGAGTTGCTAACCGACTAGAAGCAAGCATTGTGAAATCAATGGGCACCCGTTACAAGTGGAACGGTGGTCGAGTCAACGGCGGCATTCGATGGAACTCTCAAAAGTTAGAAGTAGGGACTGTGGCTGACAAGACCAAGGCATGTGTTGTCATGTGCTCACACGACGCAATGCTGGTGCGGTCAATAAGCATGAGGTGAGTGGCACAACATACATAGAGGGTGCTTGGATACAAGGGACTATTTTTAGTCTGACTAAAAATAGTCTCTTTTAGAGGCTAAAGTTCCAAGCACCCCTGACTAAAGAGAGGCTAGGACTAGTCTTGAGGCTAAAATCTTTTAGTCATGGGAAACCTACTAAAATATGTATTAGCTATCTCTCTCCTCATTTAATTCCTCTCCTTAGTTCTGGATTGGAGGGTTTGGAGGATAATAAATGCTCAATAACTAGATTTTAGTCTCTTTAGTATTTGGATTCAAGCATGGGTGAGACTAGCAAGTTTTAGTCCCACTACTTTTAGTCATGGGACTAAAACGTATCCAAGCATGCTCATAGTTGGCGCTCATTCCTAGCTAAGAGTTGTGGTACCGTTGCAGTAGCAAGCTACGGCAGAAGGTTAGAATTTCACTTCATAACAGACCGGCTTGACAGATTCTATAAGTTTGGAGTGTTGCGGAACAATGCTATGGAAGTGGTTCAATAATAGTTATTCCCTTCATCCATAAACAATTGTCGCTCTTCTTAGACGGGTGTATTTAGCACTGAAATACTACGTCTAGATACATCCGTTTGAGCGACGGTTACTTGTGGACGGAAGGAGTGTAATTTTATGCTTTTTTTATCGTCATTAATTCACACATCTCCGTCTATATATGTTCGAACTCATTGTCGACTCTCCATAGGCAGCAATGCACTATATTCACACATCTCCGTCCATATAAGTTCGAACTCATCGTCAACTCTCCATACGCACCAATGCACTATATTCACACATGTCCGTCTAGGTGAAATTAGTTGTGTTATTAATCGAACGGAATCGATGCGAAGACTTCCTGTAACAACAAAAGGAAAGGAAGCGAAGCGAAGAAAAGGAAACGGTCGTTCAATCGAATCGAGTCGATCGAAGAAGAAAAAAAAAGAAACCCGCACGCGCTAGCGAGGTGATTTTGCTTTTTTGTCTTTTGCGGGTCAGTGATCTCTACTCCTAATAGGGCAGTTGGTAGTCTCACTTTCAGATTTTTTTCGTCCCACCTTTCATGGTTTTTTTGGTACCTCATCCCACCTTCGCTGGTTTTTTTCATAGATTTTGTTCGTCCCCTCCCCAACTTCACCGGTTTTATCTTTTTTCAAATTTGTACTGTTATATCTGCCCCCACCGAGTTTTATCCAAGGAAGTCAATCAATCAATCAATTAATGGAAAATCACGATGTAGATGGTAATCAGTCATTCAATCAATTAATGGAAAATCACGGTGTCCTAAATTTTTGTCACTTTCCATCCCAAGGCCCCGAATTCGTCCTCCGCACGCCGATCTATTCCTCTCTCGATGCCTCTGCTCCGCACCTCCATCGTCATCGCAACCACTAAGGCCATCGCTATCTGTCCCATCTCGCGTTTGTTCTTCCTCCGATCGATGCATCCGCTCGTGGGGGTGCTGCTGGTGGGGGCCAGGGAGCATTGGTGGTGGCCGTGCTAGGGCCCGACGGCGCGTCATGCGGTGGCGTG
>NW_025233174.1:7111-8429 GCF_018294505.1 Triticum aestivum | reverse complement strand
CACCCCGTGTGCCCCCTGAACCGCCTCTTTGCTCTATAAATAGCCCAATATTCTAGAAACACTAGGGGAGTCGACGAAAATCAATTCCAGCCGCCGCAGAGTCAAGAACCACCAGATCCAATCTAGACACCGTCATGGAGGGGTTCACCACTTTCATTGGTGCCTCTCCAATGATGTGTGTGTAGTTCTTTGTAGACCTATGTGTCTGTAGTTAGTAGCTAAATGGCTTCCTCTCTCTCTCTCTTGATTGTCAATACAATGGTCTCTTGGAGATCCATATGATATAAGTCTTTTTGCAGTGTGTTTGTTTGGATGTGATGAACTTTGAGTTTATGATCAGATCTATGTTTTTATCCATGAAAGTTTTTTGCGTCTTCTTTGATCTCTTATATGCATGATTGCTTATAGCCTCGTATTTCTTCTCCGATATTTGGGTTTTGTTTGGCCAACATGATCTATTTATCTTGCAATGGGAAGAGGTGCTTTGAAGTGGGTTCGATCTTACGGTGCTTGATCCCGGTGACAGAAGGGGAACCAACACATATGTATCGTTGCTACTAAGGATAACAAGATGAGATCTATATCTCGGCAATATATAAACGGATCTCGTCTACATCATGTCATCGTTCTTATTGCATTACTCCATTTTCTCATGAACTTAATACACTAGATGCATGCTGGATAGCGGTCGATGTGTGGAGTAATAGTAGTAGATGCAGGCAGGAGTCGGTCTACTAATCTTGGATGTGATGCCTATATAATGAGCATTGCCTGTATATCGTTATTATTATTTGAAGTTCTATCAATTGCCCAACAGTAATTGTTTTCCCACCGTTCGCTATTTTTCTCGAGAGAAGCCACTAGTGAAACCTACAGCCCCTAGGTCTCTTTTCATCTTATTTTCCTTTGCGATCTATTTTCCCTTGCATTTATTTTCAGATCTATTAAACTAAAAATACAAAAAAACCTTGCTACAATTTATTTGTTCCGCGATCTATTTATCCTATCTACCACTTTTACCTCACATTATTTGCCTATCTTGAGGCGCCGTACCCGGAAGGGATTGACAACCCCTTTAACACGTCGGGTTGTGAGTATTTGTTATTTGTGTGCAGATGTTGTTTACGTGGTGTGAGGAGGTTCTCCTAATGGTTCGATAACCTTGGTCTCATCACCGAGGGAAATACCTACCGTCGCTATACTGCATCATCCCTTCCTCTTTGGGGAAATACCGATTTAGTTCTAGCAGACACACAGGGTCCAGATTAGTTTTCATGGATACATAGGCTTGCGGCAGTAGAACTTCCGATCTAGAGTT
>NW_025233174.1:0-6764 GCF_018294505.1 Triticum aestivum | reverse complement strand
ATAAAATTTCACCCAAACCATATAATTTTTTTGTAAACATGGATAAAATACTTCATAAATTATAGATACGTTGGAGAGGTATCAAGAGCCCCTACCTCGAGATATGCCAGATTTATGTGCAACATTGGTGACCCATGCGGGTCCGTGCAGGTAGTCGCTGCGGTGTGATGGGAATTCATATCGGCTCTGGCGCGATCTATACTTTAGAATCAAGCTTCATTGTCGACGTCGGCATCTTCGTCGCTGGCCCGACTGGTCACCTCAGCTGGACCAAGGACTGTGTTCCTCATTGGATTGTCAAGATCGGGTGGGCTTCTTCATCAACATCAACTCTGATCGCAATTGAGATCATGGGAGAATCATCCATGGAGCTCAGGGGCACAACGTCAACATTACCCTCGGGCGGCCGTGTAGTTTTCTCTCGATAGTGGATTCGAGTTCGACGGCCCCGCCTCCTCGAGCGTCATTTTGATCATTACTTCAGCAAAATTATGCGGAATTGAATCTAGAAAAACTTGTAAAATTTCATCGTGTTCTGATGGAGGAATCTCCAATAATCTATGATATACCGGAGCCCTGTCGAATCTGGACCAGTTTGGGGCGAGGAGTCCTGCATCCAGATTGGATATCCTTTGGAAACTCCAACCATTCATCGGCTGCGGAACTCCCATGTCGACAACCCCTCAAAATTTCAGCTCGATCCGACTGTTCAAACTCCAAGAAACATCTAATGAGTTCAGCAATTTTCAGATCTGTTTTCTGCACAAAAACGAATCCAACCCGAGTTCATATTTATTCATAAACGGGATATTGGAATCCTTATTCGAGGAAAAAAATTTCCTAGGGCATTGTGTATTGTTCTCGTACACGTGCCCACAAATTTTGAGACTTTCCCTAGGCGATCTTCAGCTTCGCGCCAGCGCCAAACCATCCCGACCTTGTTGCTGCACAGATGCCAACCTACACCAGCGTCGACTGTGTCGTCGCTCCTTTGAGCCGACGACAATCACCTTGGATCATTACCTCGTTGAGCCGACCTATAGTTCGGCATCGCAAATGCCAATACATCACAAAACCACATGTCACCCCATGGATTGCACGGGTCGGGCATGCCGGCATTGTCGCGAGGTCACTTCATCAAGCCGACATTGACCACATTACACATTCCGACCTTCGTTAGCATTTCCACGCCGTTGCTTCTTCAAGCCGATGACTGATGCCTACTAGAACTACGTCGATATTTCCCCAAAGAGGAAGGGATGATGCAGCACAACTACGGTAGGTATTTCCTTTAGTGATGAGACCAAGGTTATCGAACTAGTAGGAGAACCAAGCAACACAACATAAACAGCCCCTACACACAAATAACAAATACTCGCAACCCGGCGTGTCAAAGGGGTTGTCAATCCCTTTCGGGTAACGGTGCCTCAAATTGGCGAGAAGACGTGATAAAGTTGTGATAGATAGGATAAATAGACCGCAAAATAAATAAAGTGCAACAAGGTATTTTTGTATTTTTGGTTTAATTGATCTGAAAATAAAAGCAAAGGAAAATAAATCGCAAAGGCAAATATGATGAGAAGAGACCCGGGGCCGTAGGTTTCACTAGTGGCTTCTCTCGAGAAAAATAGCAAACGTCGGGAAACCAATTACTGTTGGGCAATTGATAGAACTTCAAATAATTATGACGATATCCATGCAATGATCATTATATAGGCATCACATCCAAGATTAGTAGACCGGCTCCTGCCTGCATCTACTACTATTACTCCACACATCGACCGCTATCCAACATGCATCTAGTGCATTAAATTCATGGAAAAACAGAAGAATGCAATAATAATGATGACATCATGTAGACAAGGTCTATTGATGTAGAAATAGACCCATCTTATTATCCTTAATACCAACAATACATACGTGTCGTTTCCCCTTCTTTCACTGGGATCAAGCACCGTAAGATCAAACCCATCACAAAGCACCTCTTCCAATTGAAAGATAAATAGATCAAGTTGGCCAAACAAAACCCAAATATCGGAGAAGAAATATGAGGCTATAATCAATCATGCATATAAGAGATCAAAGAGGACCCAAATAACTTTCATGGATAAAAACATATACCTGATCATAAACTCAAAGTTCATTGGATCCCAACAAACACACTGCAAAAAGACTTACATCATATGGATCTCCAAGAGACCATTTTATTGAGACAGAGGAAGCCATCTAACTACTAACTACGGACCCGTAGGTCTACAAAGAACTACTCATGCATCATCCGAGAGGCACCAATGGACATGATGAACCGCTCTGTGATGGTGTCTAGATTGGATCTGGTGTTTCTGGAACTTGCGGTGGCTGGAATTGATTTCCGTCGAATCCCCTATGGTTTCTAGAATATTGGGGTATTTATAGAGCAAAGAGGCGGTGCAGGAGGCCACCGTGGTGGGCACAATCCACCTGGGTGCACCTGGGCCCCCAGGCGTGCCCGGGTTGGTTGTGCTCCCTTTAGAGCTCCCCTCAGGTACTTTCTTGGCCCACTGGATGTCTTCTGGTCCAAAAAAAAATCCACAAAATATTTCGCTCTGTTTGGACTCCATTTGGTATTGATTTCCCGCGATGTAAAAAACAAGCCAAAAACATCAACTGGCACTAGGCACTATGTCAATAGGTTAGTACCAAAAAATGATATAAAATGACTATAAAATGATTGTAAAACATCCAAGAATGATAATATAACAGCATGGAAAAATAAAAAATTATAGATACGTTGGATACGTATCAGCATCCCCAAGCTCAATTCCTGCTTGTCCTCGAGTAGGTAAATGATAAAAACAGATTTTTTGATGTGGAATGCTGCCTAACATGTTCATCACATATTCTTTTCTTTGTAGCATGGACATTTGTACTTTTATATGGTTCAAAGCAATAGTCTAGTTTTGACATGAAGACTTTAATACTCAAGCATACCAACAAGCAACCATGTCTTTCAAAAGATCAACACTAAAGCAAGTTATCCCTAGCCCATTATGCTCAACCATTGATCCATTCATGAAACACACTCAAATATTAGCTACACCCAATGCTCAAATACGATCATAGTGCCCCTTACTTGGTGCTTTATAAGAGAAGATGGAGACTCAAATTCAAAATAAAAATTACATAAAGTAAAAGAAAGGCCCTTCGCAGAGGGAAGTAGAGATTTGTAGAGGTGCCAGATCTCAAAGCGAAATTTGAGAGATAAAAACATTTTGGGAGGCATACTTTTCTCACCAACAAAAATGACTTAGAGCTCCCAACACTTTCCATGCTAGATACATCATAGGCGGTTCCCAAACAGAAATAAAAGTTTATTCATTTTTCCACCATGACTTTCACTTTCCATGGCTAACCATATCCATGGGTGCCCTCCATACCAACACTTTCCAAGGAATTTATTATTTGACAACAAAAAGTAAATTCATTTTCTCATTTTGGGACTGGGCATCCCTAATACCTTTGCCATGCTCTCTTGCAATGACAAGTGAATAAACACTCATCATGAGAATAACACATCTAGCATGGAAAATATCGGCCACCCCTCACCACCTCGCAAGCGGCACGAGCACACAAAAGAGAAATTTAATTTGTAAATTATAGATGGCACATGCAAATTTTCTTAGAACAACATGGAAATACCACATATAGGTAGGTATAGTAGACTTATATAACATAACTGGTTTCAAGGGTTTTGGATGCACAAGTAGTGATCATACTTAGTGCAAAATGAAGGCTAGCAAAAAGATTGAGAAGCGACCAACCAAGAAACAAAAAATATAGTACCCAAGCATTAAGCATAAGTAACACCGAATAATGCATGACAAGTAGGATATAAATTTGATAGCATAACTATTGACTTTCGTGCTTGCATAGGGAATCACAAACCTTAACACCAATATTCTTACTAAATCATAACTACTCATCAACATGACTCACATATCACATTGTCATATCTCAAAACCGTTACTAAGAACCAATTTTATTTTGTCCAATGATTGTGACGCCCCCGATTCAATCGTACACTAATCATGCACGCAAATGTGTACGATCAAGATCAGGGACTCACGGGAAGATATCACAACACAACTCTACAAATAAAATAAGTCATACAAGCATCATAATACAAGCCAGGGGCCTCGAGGGCTCGAATACAAGTGCTCGATCATAGACGAGTCAGCGGAAGCAACAATATCTGAGTACAGACATAAGTTAAACAAGTTTGCCTTAAGAAGGCTAGCACAAACTGGGATACAGATCGAAAGAGGCGCAGGCCTCCTGCCTGGGATCCTCCTAACTACTCCAGGTCGTCGTCGGCGGGAAACACGTAGTAGTAGGCACCTCCGGTGTAGTAGGGGTCGTCGTCGACGGTGGCGTCTGACTCCTGGACTCCAGCATCTGGTTGCGACAACCAGAAAGAAAGGAAAGGGGGAGAAAAGGGGGGAGAAAGCAACCGTGAGTACTCATCCAAAGTACTCGCAAGCAAGGAACTACACTACATATGCATGGGTATATGTGTAAAGGGTATCAGTGGACTGAACTGCAGAATGCCAGAATAAGAGGGGGATAACTAATCCTGTTGAAGACTACGCTTCTGGTCACCTTCGTCTTGCATCAAGTATAAGAGAGTAGATTGAAGTCCTCCAAGTAGCATCTCCTAGCATAATCCTACCCGGCGATCCCCTCCTCATATCCCTGAGGTAGAGCGACCACCGGTTGTATCTGGCACTTGGAAGGGTGTGTTTTATTAAGTGTCCGGTTCTAGTTGTCATAAGGTCAAGGTACAACTCCAAGTCGTCCTGTTACCGAAGATCACGGCTATTCGAATAGATTAACTTCCCTGCAGGGGTGCACCACATAGCCCAACACGCTCGATCCCATTTGGCCGGACACACTTTCCTGGGTCATGCCCGGCCTCGGAAGATCAACACGTCGCAGCCCCACCTAGGCACAACAGAGAGGCCAGCACGCCGGTCTAAACCTAAGCGCACAGGGGTCTGGGCCCATCGCCCATAGCACACCTGCACGTTGCGTACGCGGCCGAAAGCAGAACTAGCCCCCTTAATACAAGAGCAGGCTTACGTTCCAATCCGGCGCGCGCCGCTCCGTCGCTGACGTCTGAAGTGCTTCGGCTGATACCACGACGTCGGGATACCCATAACTACTCCCACGTAGATGGTTAGTGCGTATAGGCTCGTAGCCAGACTCAGATCAAATACCAAGATCTCGTTAAGCGTGTTAAGTATCCGCGAATGCCGAACAAGGCCAGGCCCACCTGTCTCCTAGGTGGTCTCAACCTGCCCTGTCGCTCCGCCACTAAGTAACAGTCGGGGGCCGTCGGGAACTCAGGCCCACCTCTACCTGGATGGAGCCACCTGTCCTTTCAGCCCCCTCGTCAGAATCACTTGCGGGTACTCAATGAGCTGACCCGACTTTAGTCACCATCTGTATAGTATGTATGTAAGTATAGTATATACCCGTGATCACCTCCCAAGTGATCACGGCCCGATAGTATAGCAAGGCAGACTGACAAGAATGTAGGGCCAATGATGATAAACTAGCATCCTATACTAAGCATTTAGGATTGCAGGTAAGGTATCAACAAATGTAGCGACAATGTCAGGCTATGCATCAGAATAGGATTAACGAAAGCAGTAACATGCTACACTACTCTAATGCAAGCAGTATAGAGGAGAATAGGCGATATCTGGTGATCAAGGGGGGGGGGCTTGCCTGGTTGCTCTGGCAAGAGAGAGGGGTCGTCAACTCCGTAGTCGAACTGGTCAGCAGCAGCGTCGGTCTCGTAGTCTACCGGAGAGAAGAGGGGGAAGAAATAATGAATACAGAGCAAACAAAGCATCACAAAATATAACAAGGCAACACGCGGTGTTCGGTGTGCCCTAACGCGGTAGTAGGTGATACCGGTGAAGGGGGGAAAACATCCGGGAAAGTATTCCCGGTGTTTCGTGTTTTCGGGCAGAGGAGCTGGAGGGGGAAAGTTGCGGGTTCGATAGGTTAGAGGGGTGTGGCGGACGAACGGACTGCGTATCCGGAATCGTCTCGTCGTTCTGAGCAACTTTCATGTTGAAAATATTTTAATCCGAGTTACAGATTAAAAGATATGATTTTCTAAAGATTTTATTAATTTCTGGAATTTATTTAATTATTTAATTAATTCCGAAAATGGATTTATGACGTCAGCATGACGTCATGCTGACATCAGCAGTCAACAGGGGTTGACTGGGTCAAACTGACGCGTGGGTCTAATGGGACCCACCTGTCATACTCTGTTAGGTTAATTAGGAGTTAGTTAAACTAATTACTGTTTAATTAAGCTAACAGGTTAATTAGATTAATTAATTAAGGTTAATTAACTTAATTAATTTAGTTAATTAATTAATTAATTAAATTTATTTTTATTTCTTTTTTTTTGTTCTCGGGCTGTGGGCCCCTCGTGCCATAGGCCCAATGGCCTATGGTGGGTCGGGCGACGGGCATTGGTGGTGGTAACGGGCGCGCCCGACTATGGGCGAATCAGAGCGCTGCTTCGGTCGAGGCCATCGGTACGGCCGCCGGCGCCCATGACGCCGGTCAGGGGAAGCGGCGGAGGGGAGGAACTGGAGCGGGAGGCCGGCGCAGATGGCCGCGGTGGCCAGCGGGGTCGTCGCGGGCGGTCTCGAGTAGAGACAGCGAGCGGGGCGATGGTGGTTGCGTCGGAGGCAGCAGGG
>NW_025233173.1:0-8429 GCF_018294505.1 Triticum aestivum | reverse complement strand
AGCCACTAGGAGGACCTCGAGGAGGTCTTCTTCTCCGTCTCCAGCCGCCCCGATCCGCTTCGGGCTCCAGCGTGATTCACTCTGGTGAGACCACCCCCGCCTCCCAGGCCGTGCCAGTCGCCTCCTACTAGACCCAACGCTCTAACCCGACCCCCAATTCGACATTTGCAGCCCTCCCCGGCGAGCTCCACCAACACCCGAACCACCGTCCGCCGGAGTTGGGGCCGCCGTCGACGTGATGCTCGCCGACGCCCGTCTCCACCACCCGCAGACGCGGAAGGACTCGGTGAACATGTTGGTACCCTCTGATCCCCCTGCCTCGCCGTGGATCGCCGCCGGCGACCACCACGACCCTCGGGCACCAGTGCCCTGTTTTGTTTTTCAAACCTGACGGGTGGGACCCCCCGTCAGCTTTTTCTCTTTTTCGAAACGTTTTCTGAAAACGCCTTCGGGCAAAATATGCTTCCCCTCTGGACCGGCGTATTCTTAACTAGAACGTTTTCTATTTTTATAAAATAAACCCTGGAAACTTTCTGTTTCATTACAGAAAAGTCCCTGGACTAAAACCACTATAACTTTTTAACAAAAAGTGATTTTGACGTGATTCTTTTTCTGTCATCTTTATTTTTCTGTCTAGTTTTTTGTCATATTTATTTGAAAAATATTTGGTATACTTTTTGTGCACGCACGGTATTTATGTAGTATCCGATTTTCTTTTAATACGTAGATACCGGAGGAGGTAAAGGAGACGCGAACTTCGCCAAGCTAGACTCCGACTTCTCTGAACCAGGCAAGCATGTTTGAACCTTTGATATGATGAGTGTTTTGCATGTTTGCTCGAGTAATTTTCTCATGGCATGTTTATACATAAGCATTAGTAAATGTTATGTTGCATGCAAGACAAGCTACAGGTGAGCTTCGAAGTTTGATGGGTTCTTATGGTGACAAGATAACCTGATCATGTGGTGGCATGATAGGTTGCAGGTTGGTATTGTTGAAGCATGCCAGTTCTATGTCAACCGTTAACTCCAGTTTTAACGTAGGTCAAGTCTCGATCCCGTTCGTTTCCCCTTTGTGATGCCACATGTTTTCTGCAAAGGGTGTGGTTTAGTAAGTTGCAAACCTCTTTCCTTGTACACACCTAACAAAGGGACCGCGATGAGGGTTCCATGGCCCTGTATTAAAGCCCGTCATCCGGTCAGGGGGCATGGGTGTTTCCGGTTGGGACCGAGAGGGGGGCACCCATTAGAGCGCGCGATATAAATTTGATCCCATGCTATTCGAGGTTGTGGCCTCCCCGTCTTAAGGTTTTTCCTGAACGTTGCCGAGGGTGATTCCTGGCAGCAGAATGTGGAATGGGTGTGTACTGGTTAGATGTGTTTCTTCTAAAACACTGTAAACGGAACGAGTCCTTGTGACTACCGAAATCCGTTGGTTGTGGTTAAAGAGTACAAACCCTGTAGAGTCAAAACCATTCAAGTATCCATGTCCACGAGCAAGGACTTGGGCATCATCTCAGTGTCAGTGTCAGTCTCAGTGCCAAATCTCAGTGTCAACCCCAGTGACAGTCTCCGGAGAATAAACATAAAACTGAGAGTGGTAAATTCGGCTGAAAGTTATTAATGTGGATGAACTAACCAGTTTATGATTATATGCTGAGTATGTCCTTGCGATGATTTAAATTCATGAGCTACTTAAATTCGAATGATAAACTATAAGCCCTTTATGTGATGCCGCTCAGACGTCCGACTGTGGCATTATTGTTATTTACTTTTGATATAAGCCCTTTATGTGATATCGCTCAGACGTCCGACTGTGGCATTATTGTTATTTACTTTTTTATATAAGCCCTTTATGTGATGTCGCTCAGACGTCCGACTGTGGCATCATTGTTGTTTATTTTCATTATAAGCCCTTTTCGAGATGTCGCTTAGACGTCCGACTTTGGCACGTTCTGTTATTTACTTTTCAATATAAGCCCTTTATGTGGTGTCGCCTCGACGCCCGACTGCGGCATGTTAATTTGCTCTTACCTTTCGAGGCGTCGCTTCAGACACCCGATTGGTCTTCAGTTACTTATGTTGGGATTTCGGGAGGACTACCGCCTGACTTCCTTTTATTTATCGTGCAGTGTAGATCTATTATTTGGTTGTGCATACTAATCTGCTCTTGTGCATCATGTTTACATTTGTTATATCTTATGTCCGAACTGTCTTGCGAGTACATTCAAAGTACTCACCTGGCTTGTTGATTTGGCCAGATGTTGACGAAGGCGATCTTATGGATGAAGAGTTCGATAGCGAGTCCGACGCCTAGAGGAGTCCCAGTCAGTCTCGTGCGATCCTGGAATTGGTCACTTGTATTATATATGCTTCCGCTACCCGAATAAAATCATCAAGCCTCACTCCGACGCTTGATGAGCTGTAAGATTTCAGAGTCATGTCACCCACCTCACTGTGACATACCCACCACCACCTTTTTTACGAGTCAGTAGTTATGCCACCATACTCTTGTGTCATATCCACCTTTATGTTAAATATAGGCGTGCTTGTAATAAATTGTTGAGCATCCTCAGCTCAACCATGTATAATATTTAGTACTGCCGGATTTCTGTATCAAGGTTTTGTCTGCCAGTAATAAGAATTCTTCTGTACTGGTCAACACAAAGGTCGACTTTTCAATAAATGTTTTATTGCAAAGGCGGTCCTGACACCATTGCCCCAAGGGAATCAACGTAGCTCCGCCATTGTTCCTGCTCACAGGCGGATGTGGAGGAAATGAGGTGTGGAGCAGATGTGTTTTGGTCTGAAGTTAGCCAGGTGTGGCTGCCTTTAAATAGCGGATTCTGGTGAGGCCAAGCGTCTGGATGAGTCAATGTGCGGCGCCGGAGTTGGTTCCTCGGCCGAGTGCCTGCTTAATGGAGACATATGGACGAACGGGCATTAGTAGATATCTGTCCCGTCCCGTGCAGCAAATGTCGCTGCAGCATTAAACATGCATGGACACCAGGGGCGAGGCTCTAGCAGGTCTCCCGTGTTGGAAATATGCCCTAGAGGAAATAATATTATATTATTATTTTTTCATATTCATAGTTAAGTGTTTATATTTCATGCTATAACTGCTATGATCCTGGAATATGTGATTCAGTGGAAAACTCATACGCACATGTGAATGATAAATGGATAAAATAAAGGTTCCTAGTCTCGCCTCTAAGACTAGCTCAAGTATTTTTGGTGATCACGTTTTCCGGATTTTAGGATATCGTTAAGTGTAACGATAGTCCTAAAGCAACATTGAGATTATGAAGTTGGAAGAACGATCATATTGAATCGACGCAAACTTGTTTGTTATAAATTGATTAATATCGTCCGTAACCAATTGTAATAACACAGAGTGTTAACATGTGATATTTCTCCTTAGATCATGAGAGTATCATAGTCATTTCTTACCGTACGGTGGTCTTTGGGGTTGCTCAAACGTCACCTATAACACGGTGATCATAATGACAACTTACATGTTCATCGGAAAGTTTCATGAGGGACTAGATAGCTTGAGAGTGGGATTTGCTCCTCCGACGATGGGGAGATATTCTTAGGGACCTCTCGGTGTGACGATATCCATCATCATTTGGCCAGACACAGGTGACTTCGTCACGGGGATGCTGGAACACAATAACGAAAAAGAAGAACAAAACCGGCAATGAGGATTTCGGTACAGTGAACATAGTGATGACTCAGGAGGATACCGATGCGTCCCAGGTTTTGTGAAGTATCGTGAAGCAAAAGGAACATCATATGATAACCATAGGTTCACTCAAATATCATTCTGTGCTCATAGGGATCGATATGGACATCCGCAGTCCCACCATCATTCATTGAACGGACAATTTCGTCTATGTCTATGAGTTACCAAACCTACGGGGTCGCAAGCTTAAGGCAATCATGATCTTCTGAGTGTTAGTAGGACTGGAGTGATGAGAACATATTTGTGGAATTATTTCATTAATATTCAGAATAGTTCCAAGAGGTTCCGGGGGGTCACCAGAAGGGTTTACAACAATTTTATATCTAATTTAATATCAATGGGCCTCAAAAGGCCAAGAGCTGGAAGGTAAATTGGGCCACAAAGGCCCAAGTGGGAAGGCGCCTTCCTTCCCTAAGGAGGCCGAATAGGAGCAGGGGATGAGTACAACTCTTCCTGCCCCTTGGCTGACGCCCCAAGCCCTCTCCCCTGCAACCTATATATACTTAAGGATTTGTGCTCTTTTGACATACAAGTTTTCGAGCATCCTCTAGTTGTTCTAGTTCTATTTCTAGTTGGTCCTAGTTGATTAATTAGAGTTAGATTAATCCTCTTGTCCTTATAATTAGAAGTCCCGTGTGGTTCTAATCTCCTCCCTCTAATTTTCCGGTGATGATTAGCATTAGACGGCGAACCGCTGCCGGACCATGAAGGCCGCACCACTACAAGAAATATGTCAACTTGTCACCCTCACTATTGGCTGCTGAAAGGTCATAGTTTTTCATTTGTGACCTTTTTGTGACCAAAAACAGAAGGTCAAAAGCTGGCGGTCGTAAACTGAAATTAGCGACCTTCTTTGTGATATGTAAAAGGTCGTTGGTTCCACGACCAAATTTTTGGTCACTAGCAACCTCCCCAGGCCACGTAGGAATCCAGCGTGGCAAGCTGACGTGGATAAGAATCAGCCTGGTCCAATTCGCTGTTTATATGGGCCGAGCCCATTAATTCAGCCCATTTATATTTTTTTTGCTGCTAATTTCGGTGAACTACACGGGCCAAGCCCTACAATTCGGCCTTTTTATTTTCTGGGCCATGGCCTTTTTGTACCAACAGTTTTAGTTTTCTTTTTTTATAAAATGGGTCCATTAGTCAAACAAGTCCCACTTGTCAAATTCTGACAAATGGGTCCCAGCTATTAGGCTCAGATTCTTCATATTTCAATTTGACATCATATTTGAATTTCATACTAAGAAAATAACTAGTATTTAAATAGGCAAGCGGAAAACACACATAATAATTCAAATAACAATAGCCAGATTCACTACAAGCTCTCCAAATGATACGTAATACAAGCTCTAACATATACAATGCTTTACAAGCTCTAAAATTCAAAGCTCTACAGTAATTTACAAGATCTCCAAGTAATGTTACAAGCTCTACAAGTGTTTTCTTCTTCAGCATGGAGCTCCTTCGATAGAGATCAAATGCCGGACTCGCCGGACGGCCATAGTCAGGACTGGGCTAACAGAACGACTGCATGCCCTCCATGATCGCCCTGTTACATGAATCAGCTAAGAAGAATTAGAAAAACTGGAGCCAATATATTATGAACATTCCATTCAAAAAAAGGAGTGAAGGAGTAAAGGACAATTCTTTATAGAATGATAAACACATTTCAGCTAGTACCGAGCTTTTTTAGCCGAGCTAGTTAAAATGAGATATTCATACAAGACAATAGAGACAATATGAACATGCATGGCACAAGTGCAGGTCCTGTTTAATGGCTACACATGTAACACCAATAAAATGGATAGAACAACAACATGAACAACTCCAGATTACACACAAAGCTCTATCCATAGTGCCAGCAATGGATAAAATCATGCACACAGTATAATTCTAACTATAATATAACCAGAGAACTAAAGATTCTACATACTTAGAACTCAACTAATAAGTGAGAATTATCTGATTGTATGCAAACAATCTTTTTTTATTTGTTTATATTACTAAAACAGACATCTTCCTTTATGTGAAGAAGTCTGCTTCCTTCTTTAGTTAGTAGTAATCATTCCATGCAAATCAACCGTGTGTGTATGCTTGATCATGGTCTGGAGATTACATGCATAGAGGAATAGAATCCTAAACAAAATAGCATCAAATAGCGGTGGGTGCTCAACCTATTTACCATACACAAGCAACACTTAAACCATAGCATGTGCATATACTTGTGTCACATTAGGCGGTTCAGAATGTACACAGTATATTCTAATAAAAAGAATTGGGAGCAGAGGAGAGGGAGGTGGATATGGACGTGCTACCTGCTGCTGTGGTGGTGCCTCTTGGTGGTCGTTCTTGAGCTCCTCCTGATGCTGCGTGAATCCAAGTGGCTCTCAAGCAAAATCTCCAGTGAAACTACAATGAAACATATAGTAAGTAACAACAATATCTGCGATGTATGCAATGAACTTTTGAGTAGCTACAACAACCTGCCTTGTTCTACAGACCACAAAATTTGGAAATAGATTTAAAAACATGTCATTCATGTGGACCAATAATCACTGAGTTGGAGGGGAAACTGCAGTTTCTCTCAGGCTGGAACTACAACGCTAAAACAATCCTAAGTGGTTCCATTCATGTGGAAGAATACAACTCAGGTGCTAAACCTAAAAACAATATGATGGGCAGAAACTAGATTTAATTTAGTATTATAGGAACTTGAATTTTGTTCACAGGTTAATCCAACCCAAGTAAAAATAGGCTAAATAGAACGGATAACTCCATCTTCTCTGTTAAGGCTGAAAAGGGATAAATCAACTTATTTGATCTTTTAAGTTCCATGATTTTTACTAGCTTCACAAACAATTTTTCTTACTAGTGGAAAATAGTACCAAACAAAAGTACTGAAATTGATCTGTTGATTATGAGTAGTATGAAACCAACAATTTAACAGTTTCTCTGACTATCAGTTTAATAGTACCAAACAAAGAAACTGTTAACTAATTTTCAGACTACAGCAATTTCAGTAAACTTGCTGAGAATATATCATGGAAGGATACATAGCACAATCAATCCTTCAAGGGGAACCCCTACCAGGCAGCAAGATAAGTATGAAGAGTAGCATTATAAGATCAGCAGCATGCTAAATTAGATAATCACAGTGCCTGTGTATGATAAACACACGAGGTGGTTCCCAGCACTACATTATATCAACACTATTATAATACATTTTGAACTTGCAAGTATACACAGAATCTGACATCGAATCAATTGACCTCAAGCAGAAACAGGATAAGAAAACACCCTTCGGCTTTGAGACGAATGGACAAGGTCGACCTGGTGAAGAGGCCAAGCAGAACGAGCGGCTCGATGAAGTATCCGATCCCGCGGTGCGGCCCGCAGTCGTGCTCCAGGTCCTTCCTGCCAACGACCACATCGGGCTTGTACCCGACCTTGGTCCCTGCCCACGAACGAACCCAGCCACAATCAGCCACCAGCCCAGATCGAAGAAGCCAATCCAATCGAGGGAGGGTGGGAGGGATTGCAGCAATGGCTTGGGATTGTAAAAAATAAACAGAGGGAAGAAGATGAAATTGAACCTTGATGATGCGATGATGCTGCTGCTTGTCCTTGTCCTTGTCCTTGTCCCGTCGGGCAGAGGAAGGGAAGCTCCGCTCGATCTCGGCGCCATCCGTGGAGGTCGAGGCCCATGGTGACCTTGTCGTGGTGGATCTGAGAGGCAGAGAGAGGAGACGAGGTGCGGTGAGGGTGGGTCATGCGGATCCAAGCGGGTCTGGGAGGATAGGGAGGAAGGAGCGCACCATGGCAAGGCTGCGGCCCTCGCGGGTCTGGAGCGTCGCCTCGCACTGCCCGACCTGGGGCCAGGGTGAGGGGAGGGCGCGGTGGTGTGCGGAGGCGGCGGGGGGGTCATCGACGGTGACGGTGAGGGTGGTGGTCGCAGACACGCACCCTGGGAGATGCATGAGTGCAGGTGGGAGAGGAGCCCGCAGACGGTGGCGGCGTTGCAGGCGTAGGCGTCGGATCCCCGGTCGAACGCGTCGGGCAGGACCTGAAGGAAATATGCCCTAGAGGCAATAATAAAGTTATTATTTATTTCCTTATATCATGATAAATGTTTATTATTCATGCTAGAATTGTATTAACCGGAAACATAATACATGTGTGAATACATAGACAAAACAGAGTGTCACTAGTATGCCTCTACTTGACTAGCTCGTTAATCAAAGATGGTTAAGTTTCCTAACCATGAACAAAGAGTTGTTATTTTATTAACGGGATCACATCATTAGGTGAATGATCTGATTGACATGACCCATTTCATTAGCTTAGCACCCGATTGTTTAGTATGTTGCTATTGCTTTCTTCATGACTTATACATGTTCCTATGACTATGAGATTATGCAACTCCCGTTTGCCGGAGGAACACTTTGGGTGCTACCAAACGTCACAACGTAACTGGGTGATTATAAAGGAGCATTACAGGTGTCTCCAAAGGTAGATGTTGGGTTGGCGTATTTCGAGATTAGGATTTGTCACTCTGATTGTCGGAGAGGTATCTCTGGGCCCTCTCGGTAATGCACATCACATAAGCCTTGCAAGCATTGCAACTAATAAGTTAGTTGTGAGATGATGTATTACAGAACGAGTAAAGAGACTTGCCGGTAAAC
>NW_025233172.1:0-8430 GCF_018294505.1 Triticum aestivum | reverse complement strand
AATTACTCACTGTTTTGGGGCCCCGGAATGATTTCCACGATTAACGAAGCCCCGGGTGCGTTTACGTGTCGGTTATGAACACTCACAGTTTTAGCCAATTCTAACGCGTTTTGTGGACTTTTAGTCACCGTTTTCTGGGCCTGCTGTGATTTCCATAGTTGTTGAACCCCAAGGCGCACTTACGTGTTAGTCATCAACAATCACAGTTTTGGCTTATTCTGGCCTGTTTCATGGACTATTACTCACTGTTTTGGGGCCCCGGAGTGATTTCCACGGTTAACGAACCGCAGGGTGCATTTGCGTGTCGGTCATCAACACTCGCAGTTTTGGCCGATTCTGGCCCGTTTCTTGGACTATTACTCTATTTTTTGGTCCAAGCATGATTTCCATGATTTACGAACCCCGTGGTGCATTTACGTGTCGGTCAATGACACTCACAATTTTGGCCAATTTCTGGTCTGTTTTGTGTACTATTACTCACCGTTTTGGCGTCCCAGAGCGATTTCCATTATTTACAATCCCCGGGGTGCGTTTGCGTCTCTGTCGTCAACACTCACAGTTTTGGCCAATTCTAACGCGATTCGTGGAGTATTACTCATCATTTAGGGGTCCCGAAGCGATTCCATAGTGGTTGAACCCTAAGGTCCGTTTACGTGTCGGTCATCAACACTCGCAGTTTTGGCCGATTCTGGCCCGTTTCATGGACTATTGCTCACCGTTTTGGGTCCCCATGGTGCGTTTACGTGTCGATCATCAACAAGTGCATTTTGGGACGATTTTGTCCCATTTCTTGCATTATTACTTAGTTTTGGGGTCCTGGAGTGATTTCCACGATTGACGAACTCCACTGTGCGTTTAAGTGTCGGTCATAAACACTCACAATTTTGGCCAATTCTCGTCCGTTTCGTGCACTATTACTCACCGTTTCGGCGTCCCAGACAGATTCCCACGGTTGACAATCCCCGGAGTGCGTTTGCGTGTCTATCGTCAACACTCACAGTTTTGGCCAATTCTGACGCGATTCGTGGGCTATTATTCACCATTTAGGGCTCCCGTAGCGATTTCCATAGTTGTGGAACCCCAAGGTGCGTTTAGGTGTCGGTCATCAATACTCACTTTTTTGGGGCCCCGGTGTGATTTCCACGATTAACGATCCCCGGGGTGCGTTTACATGTCGGTAATCAATACTAGTAGTTTTGGCCAATTCTGGCCCGTTTCGTGGACAATTACTCACTGTTTTGGGGCCCCGGAATGATTTCCACGATTAACGAAGCCCCGGGTGCGTTTACGTGTCGGTTATGAACACTCACAGTTTTGGCCAATTCTAACGCGTTTTGTGGACTTTTAGTCACCGTTTTCTGGGCCTGCTGTGATTTCCATAGTTGTTGAACCCCAAGGCGCACTTACGTGTTAGTCATCAACAATCACAGTTTTGGCTTATTCTGGCCTGTTTCATGGACTATTACTCACTGTTTTGGGGCCCCGGAGTGATTTCCACGGTTAACGAACCGCAGGGTGCATTTGCGTGTCGGTCATCAACACTCGCAGTTTTGGCCGATTCTGGCCCGTTTCTTGGACTATTACTCTATTTTTTGGTCCAAGCATGATTTCCATGATTTACGAACCCCGTGGTGCGTTTACGTGTCGGTCAATGACACTCACAATTTTGGCCAATTTCTGGTCTGTTTTGTGTACTATTACTCACCGTTTTGGCGTCCCAGAGCGATTTCCATTATTTACAATCCCCGGGGTGCGTTTGCGTCTCTGTCATCAACACTCACAGTTTTGGCCAATTCTGACGCGATTCGTGGAGTATTACTCATCATTTAGGGGTCCCGAAGCGATTCCATAGTGGTTGAACCCTAAGGTCCGTTTACGTGTCGGTCATCAACACTCGCAGTTTTGGCCGATTCTGGCCCGTTTCATGGACTATTACTCACCGTTTTGGGTCCCCAAAGTGATTTCCACGGTGGTTTGACCCCATGGTGCGTTTACGTGTCGATCATCAACAAGCGCATTTTGGGACGATTTTGTCCCATTTCTTGCATTATTACTTAGTTTTGGGGTCCTGGAGTGATTTCCACGATTGATGATCTCCACTGTGCGTTTAAGTGTCGGTCATAAACACTCACAATTTTGGCCAATTCTCGTCCGTTTCGTGCACTATTACTCACCGTTTCGGCGTCCCAGACAGATTTCCACGGTTGACAATCCCCGGAGTGCGTTTGCGTGTCTGTCGTCAACACTCACAGTTTTGGCCAATTCTGACGCGATTCGTGGGCTATTATTCACCATTTAGGGCTCCCGTAGCGATTTCCATAGTTGTGGAACCCCAAGGTTTGTTTAGGTGTCGGTCATCAATACTCACTGTTTTGGGGCCCCGGTGTGATTTCCACGATTAACGATCCCCGGGGTGCGTTTACATGTCGGTCATCAATACTAGTAGTTTTGGCCAATTCTGGCCCGTTTCATGGACAATTACTCACTGTTTTGGGGCCCCGGAATGATTTCCACGATTAACGAAGCCCCGGGTGCGTTTACGTGTCGGTTATGAACACTCACAGTTTTGGCCAATTCTAACGCGTTTTGTGGACTTTTAGTCACCGTTTTCTGGGCCTGAAGTGATTTCCATAGTTGTTGAACCCCAAGGCGCACTTACGTGTTAGTCATCAACAATCACAGTTTTGGCTGATTCTGGCCTGTTTCATGGACTATTACTCACTGTTTTGGGGCCCCGGAGTGATTTCCACGGTTAACGAACCGCAGGGTGCATTTACGTGTCGGTCATCCACACTCGCAGTTTTGGCCGATTCTGGCCCGTTCCTTGGACTATTACTCTATTTTTTGGTCCAAGCATGATTTCCATGATTTACGAACCCCGTGGTGCGTTTACGTGTCGGTCAATGACACTCACAATTTTGGCCAATTTCTGGTCTGTTTTGTGTACTATTACTCACCGTTTTGGCGTCCCAGAGCGATTTCCATTATTTACAATCCCCTGGGTGCGTTTGCGTCTCTATCGTCAACACTCACAGTTTTGGCCAATTCTGACGCGATTCGTGGAGTATTACTCATCATTTAGGGGTCCCGAAGCGATTCCATAGTGGTTGAACCCTAAGGTCCGTTTACGTGTCGGTCATCAACACTCGCAGTTTTGGCCGATTCTGGCCCGTTTCATGGACTATTGCTCACCGTTTTGGGTCCCCAAAGTGATTTCCACGGTGGTTTGACCCCATGGTGCGTTTACATGTCGATCATCAACAAGTGCATTTTGGGACGATTTTGTCCCATTTCTTGCATTATTACTTAGTTTTGGGGTCCTGGAGTGATTTCCACGATTGACGAACTCCACTGTGCGTTTAAGTGTCGGTCATAAACACTCACAATTTTGGCCAATTCTCGTCCGTTTCGTGCACTATTACTCACCGTTTCGGCGTCCCAGACAGATTTCCACGGTTGACAATCCCCGGAGTGCGTTTGCGTGTCTATCGTCAACACTCACAATTTTGGCCAATTCTGACGCGATTCGTGGGCTATTATTCACCATTTAGGGCTCCCGTAGCGATTTCCATAGTTGTGGAACCCCAAGGTGCGTTTAGGTGTCGGTCATCAATACTCACTGTTTTGGGGCCCCGGTGTGATTTCCACGATTAACGATCCCCGGGGTGCGTTTACATGTCGGTAATCAATACTAGTAGTTTTGGCCAATTCTGGCCCGTTTCGTGGACAATTACTCACTGTTTTGGGGCCCCGGAATGATTTCCACGATTAACGAAGCCCCGGGTGCGTTTACGTGTCGGTTATGAACACTCACAGTTTTGGCCAATTCTAACGCGTTTTGTGGACTTTTAGTCACCGTTTTCTGGGCCTGAAGTGATTTCCATAGTTGTTGAACCCCAAGGCGCACTTACGTGTTAGTCATCAACAATCACAGTTTTGGTTATTCTGGCCTGTTTCATGGACTATTACTCACTGTTTTGGGGCCCCGGAGTGATTTCCACGGTTAACGAACCGCAGGGTGCATTTACGTGTCGGTCATCCACACTCGCAGTTTTGGCCGATTCTGGCCCGTTCCTTGGACTATTACTCTATTTTTTGGTCCAAGCATGATTTCCATGATTTACGAACCCCGTGGTGCGTTTACGTGTCGGTCAATGACACTCACAATTTTGGCCAATTTCTGGTCTGTTTTGTGTACTATTACTCACCGTTTGGCTTCCCAGAGCGATTTCCATTATTTACAATCCCCGGGTGCGTTTGCGTCTCTGTCGTCAACACTCACAGTTTTGGCCAATTCTGACGCGATTCGTACAGTATTACTCATCATTTAGGGGTCCCGAAGCGATTCCATAGTGGTTGAACCCTAAGGTCCGTTTACGTGTCGGTCATCAACACTCGCAGTTTTGGCCGATTCTGGCCCGTTTCATGGACTATTGCTCACCGTTTTGGGTCCCCAAAGTGATTTCCACGGTGGTTTGACCCCACGGTGCGTTTACGTGTCGATCATCAACAAGCGCATTTTGGGACGATTTTGTCCCATTTATTGCATTATTACTTAGTTTTGGGGTCCTGGAGTGAATTCCACGATTGACGATCTCCACTGTGCGTTTAAGTGTCGGTCATAAACACTCACAATTTTGGCCAATTCTCGTCCGTTTCGTGCACTATTACTCACCGTTTCGGCGTCCCGGACAGATTTCCACGGTTGACAATCCCCGGAGTGCGTTTGCGTGTCTGTCGTCAACACTCACAGTTTTGGCCAATTCTGACGCGATTCGTGGGCTATTATTCACCATTTAGGGCTCCCGTAGCGATTTCCATAGTTGTGGAACCCCAAGGTGCGTTTAGGTGTCGGTCATCAATACTCACTGTTTTGGGGCCCCGGTGTGATTTCCACGATTAACGATCCCCGGGGTGCGTTTACATGTCGGTAATCAATACTAGTAGTTTTGGCCAATTCTGGCCCGTTTCGTGGACAATTACTCACTGTTTTGGGGCCCCGGAATGATTTCCACGATTAACGAAGCCCCGGGTGCGTTTACGTGTCGGTTATGAACACTCACAGTTTTGGCCAATTCTAACGCGTTTTGTGGACTTTTAGTCACCGTTTTCTGGGCCTGAGGTGATTTCCATAGTTGTTGAACCCCAAGGCGCACTTACGTGTTAGTCATCAACAATCACAGTTTTGGCTGATTCTGGCCTGTTTCATGGACTATTACTCACTGTTTTGGGGCCCCGGAGTGATTTCCACGGTTAACGAACCGCAGGGTGCATTTACGTGTCGGTCATCAACACTCGCAGTTTTGGCCGATTCTGGCCCGTTCCTTGGACTATTACTCTATTTTTTGGTCCAAGCATGATTTCCATGATTTACGAACCCCGTGGTGCGTTTACGTGTCGGTCAATGACACTCACAATTTTGGCCAATTTCTGGTCTGTTTTGTGTACTATTACTCACCGTTTGGCTTCCCAGAGCGATTTCCATTATTTACAATCCCCGGGTGCGTTTGCGTCTCTGTCGTCAACACTCACAGTTTTGGCCAATTCTGACGCGATTCGTGGAGTATTACTCATCATTTAGGGGTCCCGAAGCGATTCCATAGTGGTTGAACCCTAAGGTCCGTTTACGTGTCGGTCATCAACACTCGCAGTTTTGGCCGATTCTGGCCCGTTTCATGGACTATTGCTCACCGTTTTGGGTCCCCAAAGTGATTTCCACGGTGGTTTGACCCCATGGTGCGTTTACGTGTCGATCATCAACAAGTGCATTTTGGGACGATTTTGTCCCATTTCTTGCATTATTACTTAGTTTTGGGGTCCTGGAGTGATTTCCACGATTGACGAACTCCACTGTGCGTTTAAGTGTCGGTCATAAACACTCACAATTTTGGCCAATTCTCGTCCGTTTCGTGCACTATTACTCACCGTTTCGGCGTCCCAGACAGATTTCCACGGTTGACAATCCCCGGAGTGCGTTTGCGTGTCTATCGTCAACACTCAAAGTTTTGGCCAATTCTGACGCGATTCGTGGGCTATTATTCACCATTTAGGGCTCCCGTAGCGATTTCCATAGTTGTGGAACCCCAAGGTGCGTTTAGGTGTCGGTCATCAATACTCACTGTTTTGGGGCCCCGGTGTGATTTCCACGATTAACGATCCCCGGGGTGCGTTTACATGTCGGTAATCAATACTAGTAGTTTTGGCCAATTCTGGCCCGTTTCGTGGACAATTACTCACTGTTTTGGGGCCCCAGAATGATTTCCACGATTAACGAAGCCCCGGGTGCGTTTACGTGTCGGTTATGAACACTCACAGTTTTGGCCAATTCTAACACGTTTTGTGGACTTTTAGTCACCGTTTTCTGGGCCTGAAGTGATTTCCATAGTTGTTGAACCCCAAGGCGCACTTACGTGTTAGTCATCAACAATCACAGTTTTGGCTGATTCTGGCCTGTTTCATGGACTATTACTCACTGTTTTGGGGCCCCGGAGTGATTTCCACGGTTAACGAACCGCAGGGTGCATTTACGTGTCGGTCATCCACACTCGCAGTTTTGGCCGATTCTGGCCCGTTCCTTGGACTATTACTCTATTTTTTGGTCCAAGCATGATTTCCATGATTTACGAACCCCGTGGTGCGTTTACGTGTCGGTCAATGACACTCACAATTTTGGCCAATTTCTGGTCTGTTTTGTGTACTATTACTCACCGTTTTGGCGTCCCAGAGCGATTTCCATTATTTACAATCCCCGGGGTGCGTTTGCGTCTCTGTCGTCAACACTCACAGTTTTGGCCAATTCTGACGCGATTCGTGGAGTATTACTCATCATTTAGGGGTCCCGAAGCGATTCCATAGTGGTTGAACCCTAAGGTCCGTTTACGTGTCGGTCATCAACACTCGCAGTTTTGGCCGATTCTGGCCCGTTTCATGGACTATTGCTCACCGTTTTGGGTCCCCAAAGTGATTTCCACGGTGGTTTGACCCCATGGTGCGTTTACGTGTCGATCATCAACAAGGGCATTTTGGGACGATTTTGTCCCATTTCTTGCATTATTACTTAGTTTTGGGGTCCTGGAGTGATTTCCACGATTGACGAACTCCACTGTGCGTTTAAGTGTCGGTCATAAACACTCACAATTTTGGCCAATTCTCGTCCGTTTCGTGCACTATTACTCACCGTTTCGGCGTCCCGGACAGATTTCCACGGTTGACAATCCCCGGAGTGCGTTTGCGTGTCTGTCGTCAACACTCACAATTTTGGCCAATTCTGACGCGATTCGTGGGCTATTATTCACCATTTAGGGCTCCCGTAGCGATTTCCATAGTTGTGGAACCCCAAGGTGCGTTTAGGTGTCGGTCATCAATACTCACTGTTTTGGGGCCCCGGTGTGATTTCCACGATTAACGATCCCCGGGGTGCGTTTACATGTCGGTAATCAATACTAGTAGTTTTGGCCAATTCAGGCCCGTTTCGTGGACAATTACTCACTGTTTTGGGGCCCCGGAATGATTTCCACGATTAACGAAGCCCCGGGTGCGTTTACGTGTCGGTTATGAACACTCACAGTTTTAGCCAATTCTAACGCGTTTTGTGGACTTTTAGTCACCGTTTTCTGGGCCTGCTGTGATTTCCATAGTTGTTGAACCCCAAGGCGCACTTACATGTTAGTCATCAACAATCACAGTTTTGGCTTATTCTGGCCTGTTTCATGGACTATTACTCACTGTTTTGGGGCCCCGGAGTGATTTCCACGGTTAACGAACCGCAGGGTGCATTTGCGTGCCGGTCATCCACACTCGCAGTTTTGGCCGATTCTGGCCCGTTTCTTCGACTATTACTCTATTTTTTGGTCCAAGCATGATTTCCATGATTTACGAACCCCGTGGTGCATTTACGTGTCGGTCAATGACACTCACAATTTGGGCCAATTTCTGGTCTGTTTTGTGTACTATTACTCACCGTTTTGGCGTCCCAGAGCGATTTCCATTATTTACAATCCCCGGGGTGCGTTTGCGTCTCTGTCGTCAACACTCACAGTTTTGGCCAATTCTGACGCGATTCGTGGAGTATTACTCATCATTTAGGGGTCCCGAAGCGATTCCATAGTGGTTGAACCCTAAGGTCCGTTTACGTGTCGGTCATCAACACTCGCAGTTTTGGCCGATTCTGGCCCGTTTCATGGACTATTGCTCACCGTTTTGGGTCCCCAAAGTGATTTCCACGGTGGTTTGACCCCATGGTGCGTTTACGTGTCGATCATCAACAAGTGCATTTTGGGACGATTTTGTCCCATTTCTTGCATTATTACTTAGTTTTGGGGTCCTGGAGTGATTTCCACGATTGACGAACTCCACTGTGCGTTTAAGTGTCGGTCATAAACACTCACAATTTTGGCCAATTCTCGTCCGTTTCGTGCACTATTACTCACC
>NW_025233171.1:4567-8432 GCF_018294505.1 Triticum aestivum | reverse complement strand
ATATATATATATATATATATATATATACATAGAATTTCTAGTAGAACCAATCATGCATATATATATCATCAACGACTCACAAACCACCATATTAATTAATTCACACATACACAAATGTATAGCTAGCTATATACAATTTCTCCTACATATGCATGTTGCCTTCGGAGCCAGTGGCATTAGCCTAATTGGTGCCGTCGGAGCACGATGACAATTGGAATTGGTTTTCATGGGGGCGGTAGCGGGTAATAGTATTCTCCCTTCGGATTTATGACCTGGTCGAGCAAAAATCCCACTATTTCCTCTTGAAGTTCTTCTACGCGCTCCGTTTCTAGGAGCTTCTCCCGCGCCTCTCTGAACTGTTAAGAAGGAGATCAATATGCATGTGTATTAGTTATGGATAATGGTGTAAAAATTGTGAATAGTGTTCTGACAAGCGTACCCATTCCTGTCTTTGAGATCTTCTCCTTTCGGACGCCATCATGCGAATGTTCTCGCAAACACAGAATGCACACAGATCAGTCCCCTGCGCCTGCTTCAGGGCCTTTACGAGAATGGAATTTGATCAGATAATAAATATTCAAGAATGATAATTAAAGAGATGGTAGCTAGCTAGCTAGCTAGTACTACTTAATTAATTACCTTGGGTCTTCCCCATTTAAGCTTTTTTTTCCATTCGCCTTCCGTGACGCTGATGAACCTTGCCCAAGCCCTGCCCGCCGACAAAGAAAATGAATAAAGGGGTTATTAAATAGTTCATATCATGAAATGACGAACTAAATAGGGCGAGATATATAGTTAATAATGATTGAAATTACCTGTTGACTATCCCAAACAAGATGTTATAGTCAGTTTTAACTTTGAGTAGTGAGTCCAGTATTTCAACTGTTCCGTCGTCAACTTTAATGATACACAAGACCCAGTGAAATCTGCATGCATACACGTTTGCATGTCTTAATTAAGCGGGCATATGTAAGCAAAAACATGTAGCTAGCTAGTAGGCAAAAACAGAGAATTTGCAGTACAAGACAGTGCGACTCACTGGAAGTTGTAAGGAAGTAGTATATCTTCATTGTATTTGAGGCTCTTCAAGAACTCTAGCATGTTGTCCTCTACGTACTTTTGATGATGTGGATTTATCCGCCATGTGTATTCATTAACGGTGTTTGGGTCAATGAACCCAATGCCATAGCGTCCAGCTCTTCTTATTTCATACATCTTCATCCTGCATAATACCACAGAAAAGAATATAGTGAGGATAATTACAGGTAATGATTGACGATCAAAAGGATCACTAGAGCTAGCTTGAGACTTAAATTACAGAAAGAAATCAATTACAGACAATAGAAACTGACGATAGATTTGTCGAGTGCGTCTTAATTGTATAACTGAAAAAGTTTAGAATACTCAACGGACAGAGCTTTCTCATGGAAGTAATGATCCTCCTTGACATTCACCATGAGGGACAATCGATCTGAAATCTTGGTAATGCTCATGTACCATTGATGAAATTCATACATTCTCGTTGGGAGGTTCTTGACCTTGTCTGGCTCGACCAAAGGTTGGCCCCGGACATATTTCCGTTTTATTTCATCCTCTCTAAGCACAGGCATGGGCTCGATCTCGAGTAGTTGTCCAACAGTGATTTTGAGAACTTTAGCCTGCATTATATGGTCCTCCGTTATTACCACATTGCCCTCCTCAGGAACGTAAACTATTTGCCCACAATAATATTGGGCGCGCGTACTGTCACGTGTTGTTGGCACAACAAGTGAGGGGATCGATTGCGCCGCCTGTTCCCCGGCTGGGGAATGGTTTTCCCGCATTTTCTGACAGCTGCTTCTTGTTTTCTCGATCCCGAGCTCGCCTCCTTACGTAGACGTGCTCGATTTAACTTCCTGATGTGGCCCTCATAGTCTGTGTCAACAGGCTTGGGAGCTGGTGGTTGAGCCATACGAATGATGTGGTCAATCGTTTTCTCAGGCACTTTCTCCCTTGGCGGCAGTGGCGGTTTTGGTGCAAAATGGGCTTCCACCTCGGCCTTCGATATGGCTGCGATTTCCTCCTCGGACCTGTCATAAGCCCTCTGCGGAAGAGGCGTGAGGCTTGGACCATATTTATATCGCTTGCCTCTGCCTGTACTTCCTGTACTACCTCGACTCGTACCGCTATGCACCATAGCTGCGGGGTGTCTCTTCTGCGATTGCTGAGGCGGCGGAGACGGCTGACGGGGCTGAGTTGGACAAGGAGGAGTGGCCTCCTGAAGCTGTGCCGGACTTGGAGGAGGAGTGGCCTGAGGTTGTGCCGGACATGGAGGAGGAGTGGACGTCTGATGCTGTGGCAGAATTGGAGGAGGAGGAGTGGCCTGACACTTTGCCGGACTTGGAGGGGGAGTGGCCTGACACTTTGCCGGACTTGGCGAACTTGCAGGAGCGGGAGACTAATGACTCGGTGGCGGACTTCTATGAGGAGTCGGCTGACGCGGTGTCAGTGGCCTTCGAAAGATGATGCAATCCTTTTTCCATAGGATGATACGATGGTTGGCCTCTCCGAGAAAGCGCTCGTCGTCACCTCCAGGAATGTCAAGCTCTAGCTCCGAATATGGGTCCACCACCTCATCAACCAAGACACGAGCATAGCCCGCTGGAATCGGGTTGCAATGGAAGGTTGCCTCGGGGGGATTTGTAAAAGCAACGGCGTCCGCCACCTTCATGGATTTGTTCTTCATTTTGATGTGTAGCTCGCAGCTAGTGTTCTCCGTGATGTCATCCACGGGGTATCTACCCAGCATTGCGTCATACGGGGCGGAACCCACGCTGCTTCTCGGCATGGATGGGGCGGTGCTATCCAATGTTGGATCATTCGCTAGCTGCTGCAGCTGCTGAGACCCTCTTTGCTGGGTAAGTGAGTCGATCTGCTCCTGCTGCCACTGGAATATGACTACCAATTCCGCTTGACTTGCTTCTAGGCCTTGAAGGCATTCATAGTCCCGCTTCCTCTACTCCTCCTCCATCTTCCTCTTCTTCTCCAACGCAATCTTCTTTCTCGCACGGGTTCTGTAGTCGGTGTTCCAGTCTGAAAACCCCTCATACCACGAAATAGCGCCCTTGCCTCGTGTTCTTCCTGGGTGTTCAGGATTTCCCAGGGCACGTGTAAGCTCGTCGTTCTCTCTGTTGGGCTGGAACACCCCCGATCGTGCCTCTTCTATTGCAACAAGTATCGCATCGTCGGCTCCCTTCAGACTTGCCCTCGTCGAAACATTGCCTGTCTTCGGGTCCAACTCCCCCCCATGCGCATAGAACCAAGTCCTGACCCTGGGGGGACAGCTCTTAGTAACCGGAGTGGCACCTGCATCCTCCATCTCTTTCTCAGACTTATCCCATTTAGGCATTGCCACCGCATAGCCACCTGGCCCCAGCTTATGGAACTTATCCTTTTTTCGGCATTCTTCTTGTTTATTCTCGACCGTTCCTTAGCTAATTCCGAATCCTTGAATTTCACGAAATTGTCCTAATGAGCACGTTGGTTCTCTAGTGTTCCCTCGAATACTGGAGTCTTCCTTCCTCCCTTGACGTACTTGTCCCATTCAAGATTCTTGTGGTTCTTGAATGCAACCGCCATCTTCCTAAGAGCAGCGTCCTTGACTTTCTGCACATCTGCTTCTGTGAAATGATCTGGTAGGGTGAAATGTTCCATGAGAGTATCCCAAAGCAGATTTTTTGATTCTTGTTGACAAAAGTAACATCTGGACGTGGAGCAGCGTCCTCTTTGCCTTTTTGTCTTTTGTCTTTTGCTGGCTCTCTCCATTCTTAAAGGGAGATCAGGAGTTGGTCCTTCACAAGAACTCCACACTGACGAACGAACTTGT
>NW_025233171.1:3612-4345 GCF_018294505.1 Triticum aestivum | reverse complement strand
CGCAATCTTCTTAGGCGCTAATGGTTCGCCATTAGGTCTGACTGCCTCGATATTGTACTTTACGCCCTCCTTCAACTTTTTGTTCGAGCCTCGTTTCGTCCTTTTGCCTGAAGATTTGCTCGATCCGGATGGCTGAAAGAACAAAGATCGATTCGTTAATATATCTTCAAGTCATTTAAAACATGTGATGATCACCAGATACCTGCTTATATAAATATATATACCTCGCCGGTCTTTGTTGTTTCAGGATCAACTTGTTCTTCGTCATCGTCATAATCGTAGTTCATGACTTCATCAATTCGGTCGTCGCGATCGAATATCATATCACCCTCTCCGGTGTTGTTTAGAAATTCGGAGCCGTCATAATCTTCTTCATTCTGATCATCATTTGCCCCGCGTATCATATCGAACATGGTCTGTTCTCCCTCTCTGTCGGTATTGTCTGCCATAGCTTTTATTTAACTAATTCAAAAGAAATATAAAACAATTTAGTATTCAAATTACATCGTCTCGAATAATAGATATAATCTCAAATACTTCGTCTAGAATAATAGATATAATCTCGAATACATCGTCTCAAATAATATATAATATGGAATAGTACATCACTGGCTAGCTAATTAAAGATCGAATACTACCGAAGAATCTAGGACACCCGCGGTTCCTGCGGCGCGGGCGGTGGACACCCAAAGAGAAGGAACCCTCACAGGATCATAGCTGAAGTGAGATCCCC
>NW_025233171.1:0-1641 GCF_018294505.1 Triticum aestivum | reverse complement strand
GGGCGGCGACGGCGACAGAGACGACGGAAACAGAGGAAGAAACAGAGGGAGAATGAAATTTTTGCAAGTGTTGTTTATATAGGAGGGGCCTTTAGTACCGGTTTGTATCACCAACCGGTACTAAAGGCCAGTTTTGGCCAGCCCAAGCGGCGGGAAGCGACCCCCTTTAGTACCGGGTGCTGGCACAAACCGGTACTAAAGGCCACCCCTTTAGTACAGGTTGGTGGCTCCAACCGGTACTAAAGGCCTCGCGCTGCCACCCCAAAGTTTAGTCCCACCTCACCGGGCGAAGGGCAGCCGCACTGGTTTATAAACCCAGCCGCGGCTACCACTTCGAACTCCTCTCTATAGCAGGCTTGTGGGCCTAAACTCTGCGCGCTGCCGTGTGAGTCTGCTGGGCCTTTAAGGCCTGTAATTACACACCTGTGGGCTATCAGGCCCACAGGGCAGCGCCCCAATTTTTTTTATAGTTTTTTTTCTTTTCTGCTTTATTTTCTTATATTTATTTTTGCGTAGTTTTTTGTGTAGTTTTTTCTTTTCTGTTATATTTATTTTCTTCTATTTATTTGTGAGTAGTTTTTTATCTAGTTTGCCAAAATTCAACATTTTCAGAGTTCATTTTGTAGTGATTTTCAATTTCACGGTCATTTTGTAAACGATTGAAAAATAGCAAATATAATTTTTTTTCTTTTCTGCTTTATTTTTTCTTCTATTTATTTCTGAGTAGTTTTTTCTTTTCTGCTATATTTATTTTCTTCTATTTATTTTTTAGTAGTTTTTTTATATAGTTTTTTTATTTTCAGCTATAGTTTTTCTTTCTTTTCTGCTATTTTTTCTTTTCTGCAAAACTTGATGGTCAAAGTCTGGAGTTATAACTTAAAAAAAAGAAATGTCGACGTGCAATTAGTTTTCGCCATAACAGAAGAAGTCCAGAGTTGTAATAAGTTATTAAAAATAAAATAGAGGTGCAATGCTCGTTAATTTGCTTCAAGCCTTTCGAAATAGTGTAAACTGCACTGCGCATAGCTCCGTGTAGTCTACCGTATTCCTGAAGGCTTGAAGCTAAGCAACGTGAGCATTGATCCTCTTCTTCATCGTCTCTGCACTCAGGGCTTATAAACCGCTCCTAGTCCCTCTCACTTCGCGAGGTGGGACTAAAAAACAGCTTACGTCTGGTTCATCCATGAACCGGTACTAAAGGTGCTCGTGGGGCCCCAGCCTTACCTGACACAACCTCATTAGTACCGGTTCGTGATACGAACCGACACTAAATGGTGATGGTGGGGCCATAGCCTGACCGGAGGCTGACACAGCCTCTTTAGGTACAAAAAATTACAAACTTTTTGTTAGTGCCCGTAGTTTTCAAATTTGAATAGTTTAAATTTTGAATTATTTGAAATTAGTGTGAATTTGTTTGCACATAAAATTTCTTCGCGTTTCAAATGCCAAAACACATAACTACCCTAACTATTACAGAGATTCCCCTCTTGGTGCGAAACACAGAAGAAAGTGATGATAGCTAGTGAAGCCGATCACATCCCAGATCTTTGGGTGTGAAACTTTTTCTTCGCGTGTGTCCCTTTGCGCCGTAACCATGGAAAATCTTCATCATTTAACGGGATGCTCGGGTCAATATTCACT
>NW_025233170.1:5098-8434 GCF_018294505.1 Triticum aestivum | reverse complement strand
GCACTTGCTTCACAAACATCTCCTCTGGGCAGAAAATTGGAATAATTATGGTGGTCAAATGGCTCAATGAAATGATGCCAAAATGTAAGAGATTTTTTATGGGCATAAGAATGATCTGGTAATTTATCAGGATTTTTGAAGCAATATAAAATATACTTGCTTCACAACCTGAAAATATTGCCAGAAACAAAGATTTGCTCCTGTGCTCACATAGATAATTGGATGGGGCTGCAAATGGTTGAATGGGATTAATATGAGCACATTAAGGAGTGTTAAAAAGTTCAACTCATTTGGGTACTCCTAGCTAGCACTTCCTTCACAAAGCCTTCTGTCTGACATAAACTTTGAAAATTCACTGAGGAAGATTGGCTAGGCAAATAAATTTGAACTTGTGCATGCTGTAATTATTTGGACAAATAAACATGCCCAAAAATGTTGGGAGCCACTAGGAGAAATATAAATGACACTTCCTTCACAAAGTGCCATTTAGGGCAGAAAAGGAAATGGAATATTGGGGAATTATTTTTGAACATGGCAATGAAAAGTTTTGCCATATTTGATCGAGATATGACCCAAACAATTTATGAGAATTATTTGTGAATTTTAGAATTGAGGGAGATATAGGTTGCTTCACAACCTAGGGCAATTGGAGTTATTCCTTTAATAGAAAAGGAATATTCCCAATAAAAAGAATATTGGGATTTGGGCTAGGATGGAAATGACAGGGTCTAGGGAAAGATTTGGGAATGGCAAGCCACTCTGGAAACAAAGAAGAGGGCATCGTCTTCAGTTTCCAGACCACAGAGCCACGGAAAAAGAAAACTCAGGCAAAAACCTCAGAAAAACAAAAGAAAAAGAGAGGGCCAAAAATCAGGCTGTGACAACTATGTATGAGTTGAAGAGTTACTCTCAATAGAAGGTGGGCACGGGTAGCTAATCCACTCTTCCTCCTTTTGTTCTTCGCTCTCCTCGTCATCTTTTTCATCTAATGAGCTCACAGTGTCATCAATTTCTTCTTATGTAGATTCCTGCAAAATGTTAGTCTCTTCTTGGACAGCGGAGACTTTCTCAATAAATGCATCAATATCAGAGTTATATTCATAATTCTCATACCAATATTTAAGTATAGTATAATTTTCAGGTCTGTAAACAACATCATCAAGATTTTCACACTTTTCAAACAAACATTCAATCTCATAAGCACCCTTAAAAGCAACAAATTCTTCTATTCATTCCACATCATAATAATCATATATACCATTAGCATAAGAAGCCAAGGTTTTATTATCATTAAATCTACAAGAAAAGGGAAGGTGTCGAGCCTTCATCCTAGAGCAACAAGTAGAATCATATATACCATTGGCATGTGAATTTGATCCCATAAGAGTTTCCCTTTTTGAGTCAAGCGACAATCCCTAAAGTATTAACGTTGATCCAACATGTCTCCCATTATATAATTGAATGGGATTTTCTCAGGATTATTAAAGCAGTGCATAATATCTTTCACATAATGAGCATCGAGGGTTTTAGGAGGTTCCCCATCTCCATGAGTAGAAAGTACACCTATTTTTTTGGTATTTCATGTTCCATATCTGTAACTAAAGATAGAGAACAACTAAGAACACCAAATATAAATCTACTTAGTGATAAAGCAAACAAGTACACACGAGAATATTCACCCCATGCTATTGCTCCCCGACAACGGTGCCAGAAAAAGGTCTTGATAACCCACAAACATAGGGGGATCAATTGTAGCCTTTCTCAATAAGTAAGAGTGTCGAACCCAACGGGGAACTAAAGGTAGAACAAATATTCCCTCAAGTTCTATCGACCTCCGATACAACTCTACGCATGCTTAATGTTCGCTTTACCTAGAACAAGTATGAAACTAGAAGTATTTTGTAGGTGTGATAGGATAGGTTTGCAAGATAATAAAGAGCACATAAATAAAAAGTAGGGGCCGTTTAGATAAAGAAACAACTAAATTAGTTTTAGTAGAGAGCTTTTTGTCACAAGAAAGTTATTTGTCCCTAGGCAATCGATAACTAGACCGGTAGCAATTTTATATGAGGGAGAGGCATAAGCTAGCATACTTTCTCTTCTTGGATCACATGAACTTATGATTGGAACTCTAGCAAACATCCATAACTACTAAAGATCATTAAGTTAAAACCCAACCATAGCATTAAAGTATCAAGTCCTCTTTATTCCCATACGCAAACAACCTACTTACTTGGGTCTGTGCTTCTGTCACTCACGCCACCCACCATAAGCAAATCATGAACATATTGCAAACCCTACAGTGGGGATCCCTCACGCTTTCATGACATGAAGAGCACCACAGGAGAGAACCAATAATAAAACATGCAACTCAAACTAATCACGATCATCAATCAACCCATAGGACAAAACGGATCTACTCAAACATCATAGGATAGCCACACATCATTAGGAAATAATATATAGCATTGAGCACCATGTTCAAGTAGAGATTACAGTGGGGAGGAGAGGTGTTACACCGCTGCATAGAGAGGGAGAGAGTTGGCTATGACGGCGGCGAAGTTGTTGGTGTAGATCGTCGTCATGATGATGGCCCTGACGGCGTTCCGGCGCCACCGGGAGAGAGGGGGAGAGAGCCCCCCTCCTTCTTATTCTTCATTGACCTCCCCCTAGATGGGAGAAGGGGTTCCCTCTGGTCCATGGCCTCCATGGCAACAAAGGGGCAGGAGCCCCTCCGAGATTGGATCTCTCTCTCTCTGTTTCCTTCTGTTTCCGCCCTCCCAAATTCTGTCCTTTCACCGTTTCTTAAATTCCCGGAGATCCATAACTCTGATTGGGCTGAAATTTAACACAATTTTTATCCAGATATTAGCTTTCTTGCGGCGAAAGAAGGGCACCAACCGCCTTATGGGGTGGCCACAAGGGTCCAGGGCGTGCCCTACCCCCTGGGGCACGCCCCTGTGACCTTTGGGTCCCTCGGGCATCATTTCGCGTTGACTATTTTCCCCAAAAATCACATATATTCCAAAAAAATATTCGTAAGTTTTTATCGTGTTTGGACTTCTTTTGATATGGATTCTGCGAAACAAAAAACATGCAACAAACAAGAACTGGCACTGGGCACTGGATCAATATGTTAGTCCCAAAAATAGTATAAAAAGTTGCCAGAAGTATATGAAAGTTGTCGAGTAATGGCATGAAACAATCAAAAATTATAGATACGACGGAGACGTATCAAACACACATGTCATAACATGCAACGGTGGAAGTTGCATGGCAATATATCTCAAAATGGCTATAGATGGGATCGCGGAAGAACAGAAGCTTGCGGCGATG
>NW_025233170.1:3797-4732 GCF_018294505.1 Triticum aestivum | reverse complement strand
AAAAGTTGTTTCGTTGCGGCGGTGGAAGAACAGAGCCACGAGGGGCCCACAAGACATCAGGGCGCACCTACCCCCCAGGGTGCACCATGTTGTCTTGCCATCTCCTTGTCTCTCTTCTGGCTCCCTCGCTCCAGGGTCTCTTATGTTCTAGGAAAAACCGTCAAAACGTTTCATCATGTTTCGACTTTGTTTGGTATGGATTTTCTGTAAAACCAAAAACAACCAGAAAGCATCAACTGACACTAGGCACTAGGTTAATAGATTAGTTCCCAAAAATGCTATAAATTTGCATATATAAAGTATATAAGATTGATAATATAATCGCATGAAACAATCAAAAATTATAGATACATTGGAGATGTATCAAGAAGAAGGTGTTTTCATGGTCCGATCAACATATAGGATGTTGGTGAAAACAAAACTCACTCAACAAAACTGAATAGAAGGGTCGGATGGATCTTCAAAATAGCGACTAACTAGAGTGGTGTTGGGTGTCTCTTTGGAAAAATAAGGTTCCCTCCCAACTGAAGGTATTTCTCTAGAGACTGGCACAACGATGTGACGCCCCTGACTCAATCGTGCATTAATCATACATGCAAATGCACATGATCAAGATCAGAGACTCACGAGAAGATATCACAACACAACCCTAGACACAATTTAAAGTCATGCAAGCTTTATATTACCAGCCAGGGGCCTCGAGGGCTCGAATACATAAGCTTAAATACAAACGGGTCAGTGAAAGCAACACTATCTAAGTACAGACATAAAGTAAACAAGTCCGCCTTGAGAAGGTTAGCACAAACATCAACGTAGATCGAAAAGGCAAGGCCTCCTTCCTGGGAGCCTCCTAACTACTCTTGGTCGTTGGCAACCTCCACATAGTAGTAGGCACCCTCGGGGTAGTAGTAGTCGTCGGTGCTGGCATCTGGATC
>NW_025233170.1:0-3205 GCF_018294505.1 Triticum aestivum | reverse complement strand
TTTGGGTGTACGTCCACGGGCCGACGTGTAGAGGTCGTAGCATTGCAGGGCCGAACTGCAAGTCCACGTCTCTGATTCCTAATCCAAGTGATTTGGTCCTGGTGCCCTCTGTCCTCGTGCACGTAACATCAAATGATGGTTGTGTTGGATGGTTCGGTCTTTGGTGGGTGCATGCATGGTATGCACACGCATGTGTATGTGTTCCATGCACATGAAGTGCTCCTCATTTTCACACGACGCTTGTAAAAATATTCTACTATTCTGCATACAATAAAAGAATGTGTTGTATATCTATTCCAAGTAACAAAATAATAATTATATAATAATTAATAGAAATCACCTAATCACTACTGCAGGATGCTGCTAACGCAACACTACGATCAGAGACCCTTCGACGAAATTGTGTGCGATGCATTAATAGCAAATGGCGGAGACATCAAACACAATTCAGATTTTAGTTACGTATGCGATGCGGGGCATACGGTTGATCCATACGAACTATTTGCGATTAGATAGAACAACAGAAACAGGAAGCCATATCAATGTGTGTGTGCGATATACGACATACCGTTCACTCTGACGAACTGTTTGCTATTAAGGAATGCAACAGAAACGGTCAGCCAGATTAAGGTGTGTGTGATATACGGCATATGGTTCACTCGGGCGAACATTTTTTGATTAGGAAACACAACAAAAACAGTTCAACTTAACAAGATGTGTGTGATATGCGGCAGATAGTTCACATAGATGAACTATTTGCGATGAGCCAAAAAAATGCAAACGATTCATATAAACAAGATGTGTGTGATACGCAACAAATAGTCCACTCGGATGAATTGTTTGCGATGAGAAAATGTAACACACACGGTTACTAGAGTTAATTCGTGTGTGATTATGTGTGTACTAGAGTTAATTATTGCATATAGCAGATGAACATAGCCGGGAATAGCCGTCCAACAATATTATTTTCGATGACATGCATTAATATATTCTTAGTTAAATCTAAGGTCAAAGTTTGGTACTACAAAATATGAAGGGGGCCAATAAAGAATAAACCACGATAGAGGTAGTACCTATAGGAACACAGACGCCCAGTATGAAAGAAAATGTGGGTCAAACCCTAGTTGAAAAGGGCAACATTGTCTAACTCCAGCTTACAAAAGGTACAAAAGCACGAGGATTAATTGTTCATCAGCTTTACACATAACCTGGATTGAACAGGACAATGATATCTAACTCAACCAAAGTTTTCAGCAGTTACAATCAAATGGATCAGTCTGATCCATAAAATCAAGATCCCAGTACAATAATTCTACTGCTCCATGATGACCACAAGCTGTTGTAAATAGAAGCTGAAGATGATCAGAAGCCCTTAGGTCCACCTGAAACTTCTTTTTTATGTTGTTCAACACTTGCAACCATGAGTGATTTCTTGTTTAAAAACTTAATCCTCACGGACAATAGTGCCCTCGCATTCAACATGAAGAATGTGACAAAGTTAGTGTTTGCACTGTTGGATGAATACCGTTCCAGCGTTACTGTCTTCAATCGAATGTCATGAGATATGAGAAAATCCCCGTGCTTCATCAACCATTGATTGGTTATACCTTTTTCTCCTTGTGTTGTTGCCTAAATAGAGATGAAAATTGAAAACAATTAATGTTTAAAAAAGATTATGTTGAAAGAGTGATAGATGAACGATTAATTATAGTACATTATATATGGGCTTTCAATGTGCGTGAAATCATCACCTTTACATACAAATTCTCTTGACATGGAAAGCATTGCAGCACGGCAATAATGATGTTTAGATCAAAACACCACATACCGATGTATAAGGTCTTGACATAATCCACCTCCACTGATAGGATGGACAAGCGCTTCATTGAGCATAGAACATAATATTAGCATTGAAAGTGTACTCCAAGATGATACTTAACTTACGCGCACACATGCAAAATGCAAATTACAAAAGTGTACATGAATAATATACAGTACCTCAATAGGTGTGGAGCCAAACACCATCTCGAACCATTTAAACAGATCACCAATCGCACCCAAGGTCTCCAGTTTAAGCGCTGAGACCACAGTTATTTGCGAAGGTTTATAACAACAATCAAGGACCAACCTTTGAAGTGAAGGGGCATCTTCGATGATGAGCTCCTGTCCTTCAAAACTAATCCAATGCTTACAAGGTGAGGCGACTTTATTTTGAGACAAGGGATATCGATTCCTGCTCCAAAAACAAGCACCAAATGCTCCAGTGCAAGGCAGCTGGAGTGGATGATGTTGTGAAGTGAGGCCTTCGACAGATGAACCAACACAAGCGCAAGTTTTTTCAGTAGTGGTGGTCAAAGCATTTGTACCAGATTGTCTGCTAGATGGCACCGGGTCAAGGTGGCGCTGTGGAGAGAGGAGGAAAACCATGAGATGGCCATCGGTGGTGAGGGCACAGATGTAGCTATTGTTGGTAACCTATCACTGTAGTAATGGTAGAACTCAAGCTGCTGGAGTTTATCGAATTGACAGGATGTCCGCTAGGCGGCCACCGTGCAGGGTATGTCCAGCGGGTAGCATGCCGGGATGCAGGTTTGAACGGACCCCTGGTGGGAGGAGATGATGGCTCCGGGGAGTTCAGAATCATCATCGACAGATAGCTGACGACATTCGAGATTAAGAGGCGCGATGCGCCACTGAGTGCGCCACCGAGATGCGAGGACTTGTGTGTGCAGCCATCCTTGGTGGAGAGAAGGGCGATGATCTCCCAAGGATGTCGTCCGGGAGATCGCTGATGCGGTCCACCGAAGATTCTACTGGTTCCTCAGGTCCAGGGGGCGTGGTCGCTTCTGGCCGCGCAGCAGGGTCCAAGATCTACATCCGGCGACGGTGCTGACGGAGCCTCATCTGTGTACATACCAATCTGAAAGAAAAAAATGGCAGAAACATACATGTAGGACATTCAAAATCAATTCTCAAGATCTGGAAGAAAAAAGGCAAAACATATATGTAGGACATTCAAAATCAATTCTCAAGAACTGGCCACGAATTATTAGCAAAAATCATTTGTACAGAATAAACAATTAATCACTGACTCTATATGGATAACATTCAAACAATCAATACACCTACGTGCATCTAACATATCTTAATTACTCTGATTTCATGGACTGAGAGACCATAACCATAGGATTTGTAATCCAAAAAA
>NW_025233169.1:0-8435 GCF_018294505.1 Triticum aestivum | reverse complement strand
TTCCACGATTGATGATCCTCGTGGTGCGTTTACGTGTCCGTCGTCAACACTCAATTTTGGCCGATTCTACGGTCCCAGGGCGATTTCCACGATTGACGAACCCCGGGGTGCGTTTACGTCTCGTTCATCAACAATCCTAGTTTTGTTCTTCTGGGCTCTTTCATGGTTTATTACTGTCCGTTTTAGGGTCCCAGAGCAATTTCCACGATTAACTATCCCCGGGGTGTGTTTACGTGTTCGTCCTGAACAGTCATACTTTTGGCCGATTCTGGCCCGTTTCATAAACTATTACTCACCGTTTTCGGGTCCCAATACGATTGCCATGGTTGTTGAACCCCTAGGTGCACTTAAGTGTCAGTCATCAATACTCATAGTTTTGACTGATTCTGGCGCGTTCTTGGACTATTACTCACTGTTTTGGGGTCCCAGAGAGATTTCCACGATTGAATAACCCCGGGGTATGTTTACGTGTCGGTCATCAGCACTCACGGTTTTTGTCGATCCTGACCTGTTTCGTGGACTATTACTCACCGTTTTTGGGTCTAAAAGCAATATCCATGGTTGTTGAACTCCAAGGAGAGCTTACGTGTCGGTCATCAACAATCGCAGTTTTGGCCGATTATGGCCGGTTTCTTGGACTATTACCCAGTTTTGGGGTCCCGGAGTGATTTCCACGACTGACGATCACCGGGGTGCGTTTTTGTGTTGGTCATCAGCACTCACAGTTTTGGCCGATTCTGGCCCGTTTCATGGAGTATTACTCACTGATTTGGGGTCCGTGACAAATTTGCATGATTGACAAACCCCGGGGTGCGTTTATCTATCGTTCATCAATAATCCAAGGTTTGTCCGATTCTGGGCTCTTTCATGGACTATTACTCACAGTTTTGGGGTCCCAAAGC
Source organism: Triticum aestivum (assembly GCF_018294505.1). Classification (NCBI taxonomy): domain Eukaryota; kingdom Viridiplantae; phylum Streptophyta; class Magnoliopsida; order Poales; family Poaceae; genus Triticum; species Triticum aestivum. The sequence continues at coordinate 7,533 of NW_025233169.1, read as the reverse complement.
GATTTCCATGGTTGTCGAACCCCAAGGTGTGCTTACATGTTGGTCGTCAAGACTCGCAGTTTGGGCCGATTCTGGCCCGTTTCTTGGACTATTAGTCACCGTTTTAGGGTCCCATAGTGATTTCCATGATTGACTAACCCCGAGGTGCGTTTACGTGTTGGTCATCAACACTCGTTGTTTTTGTCGATTCCGACCCGTTTCGTGGACTATAACTCACTGTTTTAGGGTCCCAAAGTGATTTCCATGATTGTTGAACCCCAAGGTGCGCTTACGTGTCGGTCATCAACAATATCAGTTTTGGCCGATTCTGACCCACTTCCTCGAGTATTACTCAGTTTTTCCCAGAGTGATTTCCACGATTGACGAACCTCAGGGTGCATTTATGTGTTGGTCATCAACACTTGCCGTTTTTGTCGATGCTGGCCCGTTTCATGGACTATTACTCGCCGTTTTGGGGTCCCGGAGCGATTTCCACGATTGACCAACCCCGAAGTGCGCTTACGTGTCGGTCATCTACAATCACAGTTTTGGCCGATTTCGGCCCATTTCCTGGAATATTACTCAATTTTGGGGCCCCGGAGTGATTTCTACGATTGACGAACACCGGGGTACGTTTATGTGTCGGTCATCAACACTCGCAGTTTTGGCCGACTCTGGCCCGTTTCATGGACTATTGCTCACTATCTTGGGTCCCGGAGCGATTTCCACGATTGACGAACCCCGAGGTGCGTTTATGTGTCGTCATCAATAATCCGAGTATTTTCGATTTTAGGCTCTTTCATGACCTATTACTCACCATTTTGGAGTCCTAGAGCGATTTCCACGATTGATGATCCTCGTGGTGCGTTTACGTGTCCGTCGTCAACACTCAATTTTGGCCGATTCTAGGGTCCCAGGGCGATTTCCACGATTGACGAACCCCGGGGTGCGTTTACGTCTCGTTCATCAACAATCCTAGTTTTGTTCTTCTGGGCTCTTTCATGGTTTATTACTGTCCGTTTTAGGGTCCCAGAGCAATTTCCATGATTAACTATCCCCGGGGTGCGTTTACGTGTTCGTCCTGAACAGTCATAATTTTGGCCGATTCTGGCCCGTTTCATAAACTATTACTCACCGTTTTCGGGTCCCAATACGATTGCCATGGTTGTTGAACCCCTAGGTGCACTTAAGTGTCAGTCATCAATACTCATAGTTTTGACTGATTCTGGCGCGTTTCTTGGACTATTACTCACTGTTTTGGGGTCCGAGAGAGATTTCCACGATTGAAGAACCCCGGGGTAAGTTTACGTGTCGGTCATCAGCACTCACGGTTTTTCTTGATCCTGACCTGTTTCGTGGACTATTACTCACCGTTTTGGGGTCTGAAAGCAATATCCATGGTTGTTGAACTCCAAGGAGAGCTTACGTGTCGGACATCAACAATCGCAGTTTTGGCCAATTATGGCCGGTTTCTTGGACTATTACCCAGTTTTGGGGTCCCGGAGTGATTTCCACGACTGACGATCACCGGGGTGCGTTTTTGTGATGGTCATCAGCACTCACAGTTTTGGCCGATTCTGGCCCGTTTCATGGAGTATTACTCACTGATTTGGGGTCCATGACCAATTTGCATGATTGACAAACCCCGGGGTGCGTTTATCTATCGTTCATCAATAATCAAGGTTTGTCCGATTGTGGGCTCTTTCATGGACTATTACTCACAGTTTTTGGGTCCCAAAGCGATTTCCATGGTTGTCGAACCCCAAGGTGTGCTTACATGTTGGTCGTCAAGACTCGCACTTTGGGCCGATTCTGGCCCGTTTCTTGGACTATTAGTCACCGTTTTAGGGTCCCATAGTGATTTCCATGATTGACTAACCCCGAGGTGCGTTTACGTGTTGGTCATCAACACTCGTTGTTTTTGTCGATTCTGACCCGTTTCGTGGACTATAACTCACTGTTTTAGGGTCCCAAAGTGATTTCCATGATTGTTGAACCCCAAGGTGCGCTTACATGTCGGTCATCAACAATATCAGTTTTGGCCGATTCTGACCCACTTCCTCGAGTATTACTCAGTTTTTCCCAGAGTGATTTCCACGATTGACGAACCTCAGGGTGCATTTATGTGTTGGTTATCAACACTTGCTGTTTTTGTCGATGCTGGCCCGTTTCATGGACTATTACTCGCCGTTTTGGGGTCCCGGAGCGATTTCCACGATTGACCAACCCCGAAGTGCGCTTACGTGTCGGTCATCTACAATCACAGTTTTGGCCGATTTCGGCCCATTTCCTGGAATATTACTCAATTTTGGGGCCCCGGAGTGATTTCTACGATTGACGAACACCGGGGTACGTTTATGTGTCGGTCATCAACACTCGCAGTTTTGGCCGACTCTGGCCCGTTTCATGGACTATTGCTCACTATCTTGGGTCCCGGAGCGATTTCCACGATTGACGAACCCCGAGGTGCGTTTATGTGTCGTCATCAATAATCCGAGTATTTTCGATTTTAGGCTCTTTCATGACCTATTACTCACCATTTTGGAGTCCTAGAGCGATTTCCACGATTGATGATCCTCGTGGTGCGTTTACGTGTCCGTCGTCAACACTCAATTTTGGCCGATTCTATGGTCCCAGGGCGATTTCCACGATTGACGAACCCCGGGGTGCGTTTACGTCTCGTTCATCAACAATCCTAGTTTTGTTCTTCTGGGCTCTTTCATGGTTTATTACTGTCCGTTTTAGGGTCCCAGAGCAATTTCCACGATTAACTATCCCCGGGGTGCGTTTACGTGTTCGTCCTGAACAGTCATAATTTTGGCCGATTCTGGCCCGTTTCATAAACTATTACTCACCGTTTTCGGGTCCCAATACGATTGCCATGGTTGTTGAACCCCTAGGTGCACTTAAGTGTCGGTCATCAATACTCATAGTTTTGACTGATTCTGGCGCGTTTCTTGGACTATTACTCACTGTTTTGGGGTCCGAGAGAGATTTCCACGATTGAAGAACCCCGGGGTACGTTTACGTGTCGGTCATCAGCACTCACGGTTTTTCTTGATCCTGACCTGTTTCGTGGACTATTACTCACCGTTTTGGGGTCTGAAAGCAATATCCATGGTTGTTGAACTCCAAGGAGAGCTTACGTGTCGGTCATCAACAATCGCAGTTTTGGCCGATTATGGCCGGTTTCTTGGACTATTACCCAGTTTTGGGGTCCCGGAGTGATTTCCACGACTGACGATCACCGGGGTGCGTTTTTGTGTTGGTCATCAGCACTCACAGTATTGGCCGATTCTGGCCCGTTTCATGGAGTATTACTCACTGATTTGGGGTCCATGACCAATTTGCATGATTGACAAACCCCGGGGTGCGTTTATCTATCGTTCATCAATAATCCAAGGTTTGTCCGATTCTGGGCTCTTTCATGGACTATTACTCACAGTTTTTGGGTCCCAAAGCGATTTCCATGGTTGTCGAACCCCAAGGTGTGCTTACATGTTGGTCGTCAAGACTCGCACTTTGGGCCGATTCTGGCCCGTTTCTTGGACTATTAGTCACCGTTTTAGGGTCCCAAAGTGATTTCCATGATTGACTAACCCCGAGGTGCGTTTACGTGTTGGTCATCAACACTCGTTGTTTTTGTCGATTCTGACCTGTTTCGTGGACTATAACTCATTGTTTTAGGGTCCCAAAGTGATTTCCATGATTGTTGAACCCCAAGGTGCGCTTACGTGTCGGTCATCAACAATATCAGTTTTGGCCGATTCTGACCCACTTCCTCGAGTATTACTCAGTTTTTCCCAGAGTGATTTCCACGATTGACGAACCTCGGGGTGCATATATGTGTCGGTCATCAACACTTGCCGTTTTTGTCGATGCTGGCCCGTTTCATGGACTATTACTCGCCGTTTTGGGGTCCCGGAGCGATTTCCACGATTGACCAACCCCGAAGTGCGCTTACGTGTCGGTCATCTACAATCACAGTTTTGGCCGATTTCGGCCCATTTCCTGGAATATTACTCAATTTTGGGGCCCCGGAGTGATTTCTACGATTGACGAACACCGGGGTACGTTTATGTGTCGGTCATCAACACTCGCAGTTTTGGCCGACTCTGGCCCGTTTCATGGACTATTGCTCACTATCTTGGGTCCCGGAGCGATTTCCACGATTGACGAACCCCGAGGTGCGTTTATGTGTCGTCATCAATAATCCGAGTATTTTCGATTTTAGGCTCTTTCATGACCTATTACTCACCATTTTGGAGTCCTAGAGCGATTTCCACGATTGATGATCCTCGTGGTGCGTTTACGTGTCCGTCGTCAACACTCAATTTTGGCCGATTCTATGGTCCCAGGGCGATTTCCACGATTGACGAACCCCGGGGTGCGTTTACGTCTCGTTCATCAACAATCCTAGTTTTGTTCTTCTGGGCTCTTTCATGGTTTATTACTGTCCGTTTTAGGGTCCCAGAGCAATTTCCACGATTAACTATCCCCGGGGTGCGTTTACGTGTTCGTCCTGAACAGTCATAATTTTGGCCGATTCTGGCCCGTTTCATAAACTATTACTCACCGTTTTCGGGTCCCAATACGATTGCCATGGTTGTTGAACCCCTAGGTGCACTTAAGTGTCGGTCATCAATACTCATAGTTTTGACTGATTCTGGCGCGTTTCTTGGACTATTACTCACTGTTTTGGGGTCCGAGAGAGATTTCCACGATTGAAGAACCCCGGGGTACGTTTACGTGTCGGTCATCAGCACTCACGGTTTTTCTTGATCCTGACCTGTTTCGTGGACTATTACTCACCGTTTTGGGGTCTGAAAGCAATATCCATGGTTGTTGAACTCCAAGGAGAGCTTACGTGTCGGTCATCAACAATCGCAGTTTTGGCCAATTATGGCCGGTTTCTTGGACTATTACCCAGTTTTGGGGTCCCGGAGTGATTTCCACGACTGACGATCACCGGGGTGCGTTTTTGTGTTGGTCATCAGCACTCACAGTTTTGGCCGATTCTGGCCCGTTTCATGGAGTATTACTCACTGATTTGGGGTCCATGACCAATTTGCATGATTGACAAACCCCGGGGTGCGTTTATCTATCGTTCATCAATAATCCAAGGTTTGTCCGATTGTGGGCTCTTTCATGGACTATTACTCACAGTTTTTGGGTCCCAAAGCGATTTCCATGGTTGTCGAACCCCAAGGTGTGCTTACATGTTGGTCGTCAAGACTCGCAGTTTTGGCCGATTCTGGCCCGTTTCTTGGACTATTAGTCACCGTTTTAGGGTCCCGTAGTGATTTCCATGATTGACTAACCCCGAGGTGCGTTTACGTGTTGGTCATCAACACTCGTTGTTTTTGTCGATTCTGACCCGTTTCGTGGACTATAACTCACTGTTTTAGGGTCCCAAAGTGATTTCCATGATTGTTGAACCCCAAGGTGCGCTTACGTGTCGGTCATCAACAATATCAGTTTTGGCCGATTCTGACCCACTTCCTCGAGTATTACTCAGTTTTTCCCAGAGTGATTTCCACGATTGACGAACCTCGGGGTGCATTTATGTGTTGGTCATCAACACTTGCTGTTTTTGTCGATGCTGGCCCGTTTCATGGACTATTACTCGCCGTTTTGGGGTCCCGGAGCGATTTCCACGATTGACCAACCCCAAAGTGCGCTTACGTGTCGGTCATCTACAATCACAGTTTTGGCCGATTTCGGCCCATTTCCTGGAATATTACTCAATTTTGGGGCCCCGGAGTGATTTCTACGATTGACGAACACCGGGGTACGTTTATGTGTCGGTCATCAACACTCGCAGTTTTGGCCGACTCTGGCCCGTTTCATGGACTATTGCTCACTATATTGGGTCCCGGAGCGATTTCCACGATTGACGAACCCCGAGGTGCGTTTATGTGTCGTCATCAATAATCCGAGTATTTTCGATTTTAGGCTCTTTCATGACCTATTACTCACCATTTTGGAGTCCTAGAGCGATTTCCACGATTGATGATCCTCGTGGTGCGTTTACGTGTCCGTCGTCAACACTCAATTTTGGCCGATTCTAGGGTCCCAGGGCGATTTCCACGATTGACGAACCCCGGGGTGCGTTTACGTCTCGTTCATCAACAATCCTAGTTTTGTTCTTCTGGGCTCTTTCATGGTTTATTACTGTCCGTTTTAGGGTCCCAGAGCAATTTCCACGATTAACTATCCCCGGGGTGCGTTTACGTGTTCGTCCTGAACAGTCATAATTTTGGCCGATTCTGGCCCGTTTCATAAACTATTACTCACCGTTTTCGGGTCCCAATACGATTGCCATGGTTGTTGAACCCCTAGGTGCACTTAAGTGTCAGTCATCAATACTCATAGTTTTGACTGATTCTGGCGCGTTCTTGGACTATTACTCACTGTTTTGGGGTCCCAGAGAGATTTCCACGATTGAAGAACCCCGGGGTACGTTTACGTGTCGGTCATCAGCACTCACGGTTTTTGTTGATCCTGACCTGTTTCGTGGACTATTACTCACCGTTTTTGGGTCTGAAAGCAATATCCATGGTTGTTGAACTCCAAGGAGAGCTTACGTGTCGGTCATCAACAATCGCAGTTTTGGCCGATTATGGCCGGTTTCTTGGACTATTACCCAGTTCTGGGGTCCCGGAGTGATTGCCACGACTGACGATCACCGGGGTGCGTTTTTGTGTTGGTCATCAGCACTCACAGTTTTGGCCGATTCTGGCCCGTTTCATGGAGTATTACTCACTGATTTGGGGTCCATGACCAATTTGCATGATTGACAAACCCCGGGGTGCGTTTATCTATCGTTCATCAATAATCCAAGGTTTGTCCGATTGTGGGCTCTTTCATGGACTATTACTCACAGTTTTTGGGTCCCAAAGCGATTTCCATGGTTGTCGAACCCCAAGGTGTGCTTACATGTTGGTCGTCAAGACTCGCACTTTGGGCCGATTCTGGCCCGTTTCTTGGACTATTAGTCACCGTTTTAGGGTCCCAAAGTGATTTCCATGATTGACTAACCCCGAGGTGCGTTTACGTGTTGGTCATCAACACTCGTTGTTTTTGTCGATTCTGACCCGTTTCGTGGACTATAACTCACTGTTTTAGGGTCCCAAAGTGATTTCCATGATTGTTGAACCCCAAGGTGCGCTTACGTGTCGGTCATCAACAATATCAGTTTTGGCCGATTCTGACCCACTTCCTCGAGTATTACTCAGTTTTTCCCAGAGTGATTTCCATGATTGACGAACCTCGGGGTGCATATATGTGTCGGTCATCAACACTTGCCGTTTTTGTCGATGCTGGCCCGTTTCATGGACTATTACTCGCCGTTTTGGGGTCCCGGAGCGATTTCCACGATTGACCAACCCCGAAGTGCGCTTACGTGTCGGTCATCTACAATCACAGTTTTGGCCGATTTCGGCCCATTTCCTGGAATATTACTCAATTTTGGGGCCCCGGAGTGATTTCTACGATTGACGAACACCGGGGTACGTTTATGTGTCGGTCATCAACACTCGCAGTTTTGGCCGA
>NW_025233168.1:0-8437 GCF_018294505.1 Triticum aestivum | reverse complement strand
TCTCCTCAACAATACCACATCTAATCATGCCAGTTTGTAATTCCTGATAATATTCTTCTACAGAATTTTTTCCTTGTCTTAAACGCTGCAATTTTTGAAGCAATTCACGTTGATAATATGGTGGAACCCAACGCGTACGCATAGCAGTTTTCAAAGCAGCCCAAGTAGTTGGAATAGGATATAATCTACAATGTTCAGACCACCATACACATGCAAAACTAGTGAAAGCACAAACAGCAGCAGCAACTCGTCTCTCCTCAGGATATTGTAAACATGTAAATCGTTGTTCAGTTTCTAACTCCCAAGTAAGATATATATCAGGAACATATCTACCCTCAAATGGTGGAATATTCAATTTCAGTTTAGGAATATGGACATCATCTCTTACCTGAGGTGGTGGTGCAGGCCTACCATTACGAATATATACCTGAGGTCGACCTGCTGGTGGTGGTACAGGTGGCTGCATGTAGTGTTGATTTTGATCAACCTCATCCTCATAATCTCCCACATAATCATCCTCCTCCGCATCAGCAGCAGGAGCCACAGAAGTATCAACAGCAGCACCAACAGTTTGGCCAAATGCAAGAGGAACACGGCTTGCTCGGCGGAGGTCTGCTTCGCGACGTGGAGGTAGTCGTTGTTGTTGTTGTTGGAGAGGTGTGTTAGGTGCAGCGGGTGGTGGTGGTGGAAGACGCGCGAGCAATTCATTAAACTTGTTATCGAGCTTTGTTTCGAACGTCTTCTCAAAACCAGTGATCTTCTCCATGGCCTCTTCAAAATTGTTCAGCACATCTTGCACCTGTTCAGTCATCATTTGCTGAAACTTATCATGAAGCTCCTTGTTCGATAAATTCTCCCAGTCAATCTCGTCGGCTTGTGATCCTGGCATGGTTAGCAGCAATAGAAACACACAAGAATATGATCCTACAGACTACTAAGAAGTGGTGGTGGTGTATCACAAATCCGTCAAGCAAAATCTCAAATTCTTACCAGTTCTTACCCAGCAGCAGGCGGTGAGCGGCAACCGTTGTAGTCAAAAACTCTCAAAGCTTGGATAGAGCGATTACCAGGGAGAGTCAAACACACGACGTAGATGTATGTGGAGCTGGGAAGGCTTATAGTATGGTAGCAAAAAGGGTCAGCAATAATCAATTCAGAGATGCAAAGTTGAATAAACGCTCAACGACGGTACTGTGCTGGTCCTAGGCTAGACTGTGCTAGAGACGCGAGCCTAGAACACCAACAAAATCACGGCGCGGCACGTAAACAAGGGAAAAGCACACTCTGAATTTTTTTTTCGCTCTTTTTTTTTTGCGCTCTTTTTTTTTGCGCTGTTTTTTTTTTGCGAAAAAGCACTATAATGGCGAGTGTCTCAAAACTCTTCCTAGCTCAAACTGACAGGATGGGCACGAAATTTTTCGACCAATTTTTTTTTTCGACTGCCCGGACCCAAAAACTGGAAACGGGTCAAAAAAAACTTCCTATAATGGCACCTGTCTCAAAACACTCAGAAACACCTAAAAATAGGATAGCCAGAAATTTTTTCGAAAAATGCGTTTTCGAAAAATTTTGGGCCTAAACGGAGCGTGGCTACCCGACTCTTTTTTTTTCCGAAACCTACTCCGGCAAGGAAACACGAATCGGAATCTAGATGGATCCCGAAAACAAACCTAAAAGCAAAGAACTCGGATTGGTGGTGGATATATGGTGGTGGTATATGGCAGAGGATGATGAGGACATCAATACAATTGTTACACCCACAGCCCCTGCTGCTATACATACTGGACCAATTACTAGAGCTCGTGCACGCCAATTAAATTACCAGGTACTTTCGTTTCTTGGTAATGATTCTAATGTTCATGAGAATATGATGCTGCCTAAATTGGATACATTTGTTTTGCTTACAAATGAAGGGCCTAGCTTGAAGAAGGATGAACATTGGAGCAAGAACAAGCATGGAGATGATGGCATGCGCAAGGGAAACAAGAACGGAGTGACAAGTGATGATTTCAGGACTTTGAAGCCACCATAATGGGTGCATGAAGCCTTGGACGAAATATACAAGATGCCACTTCATAAATTTCGTCCCGAGGCTATTTTAGGTGCTGCGTCACCTTATTATTGGGCCAGGCCCATGTAATTTCGAAATACATAAGTATAGGCTATTTTTAGAGTCCGTATGTGTGGGGAAATAAGAGATAGGGTTGATTTCGTACCCCTCCACCAAGGGCCACGAAATTCCCCCCTCTTCCTCCATATATACAGCCCTTAGGGCATCGTTTAGACTTTGGGTTTTGTTTAGATTAAAAGTTCGCCATAGCTGCAACTTCGCGTACTTCGTTTGTGTTCAACGACCAGACAAAGGCGTCACAGAACCCCACCTTGATCAATAAAGCTTTCATCTTATATTCGCAATATCCAGATTGCAATCTTAGTTTCTTGCTTGTTCTTCGTTTGCTCGCAGGAAACAGACCCTCGTGGTCAGGTTGATCGTGCTCCGGCGTGGTCAATAACCTCTCGGAGTTGGTTTAGCGATTGCTAAGGCGCGACGTCCTCGCACGTTCGTAGTCGGATCGTCAAAGTCGACTTCCACCAAAGCGAAATCCACCATCTCATCGAAAGACGGGACACCTTTGCCTCTATCAAGTGGTATCAGATTTCCAGGTTGCTCGGTGAGATTTTACAGTTTTTCGTAGTTTAGATCGAGTCTGTCTTCATACCTATAGTCCACGAAAAAGCCACAAAAAAAATTAGGGTTAGTTCATCATATCCGAACCAATCTGAGCCTTTGCATAATCTTTTTAGGGTTTTGCTTTGTTGAATTTGCGGTTGCATCGTCGTGTCTAGTAGAGGCATTAATAATATTACTATTCGTTATCGTCATCCTATTCCTAGGCTAGATGATATGCTTGATGAATTGAGTGGCTCTACAATATTCTCCAAAGTTGATTTGCGTAGTGGCTACCATCAAATTCGTATGAAATTGGGAGATGAATGGAAAACAGCATTTAAAACTAAGTTTGGATTATATGAGTGGTTAGTCATGCCTTTTGGGTTAACTAATGCACCTAGTACTTTCATGAGATTAATGAACGAAGTTTTACGTGCTTTCATTGGACGATTTGTGGTAGTTTACTTTGATGACATATTGATTTATAGCAGATCTTTGGAGGAACATTTGGAACATTTACGTGCTGTTTTTATTGCTCTACGTGATGCACGTTTGTTTGGTAACCTTGGGAAGTGCACCTTTTGCACCGACCGAGTATCTTTTCTTGGCTATGTTGTTACTCCACAGGGAATTGAAGTTGATAAAGCCAAGATTGAAGCTATTGAGAGTTGGCCGCAGCCCAAAACGGTCACACAAGTGAGGAGTTTTCTTGGCCTCGCTGGATTCTATAGGCGTTTTGTGAGAAATTTCAGCACCATTGCTGCACCTCTCAACGAGCTTACAAAGAAGGATGTGCCTTTTGTTTGGGGTACCGCACAGGAAGAAGCCTTCACGGTATTGAAAGATAAGTTGACACATGCTCCTTTACTCCAACTTCCTGATTTTAATAAGACTTTTGAGCTTGAATGTGATGCTAGTGGAATTGGATTAGGAGGTGTGTTATTACAAGATGGCAAACCTGTTGCATACTTTTCTGAAAAATTGAGTGGGCCTAGTCTGAATTATTCTACTTATGATAAAGAATTATATGCTCTTGTTCGGACTTTAGAAACATGGCAACATTATTTATGGCCCAAAGAATTTGTTATACATTCTGATCATGAATCTTTGAAACATATTAAAAGTCAAGCTAAGCTGAATCGTAGACATGCTAAATGGGTTGAATTCATTGAGACTTTCCCTTATGTCATTAAACACAAGAAGGGAAAAGAAAATGTTATTGCTGATGCATTGTCTCGTCGCTATACTATGCTTTCACAACTTGACTTCAAAATATTTGGTTTGGAGACCATCAAAGATCAATATGTGCATGATGCTGATTTTAAAGATGTAATGCAGAATTGTAAAGAAGGAAGAATGTGGAACAAGTTTGTTGTTAACGATGGATTTGTGTTTCGTGCTAACAAGCTATGCATTCCAGCTAGCTCCGTTCGTCTTTTGTTGTTGCAGGAGGCGCATGGAGGAGGATTAATGGGACACTTTGGCGTGAAGAAGACGGAGGACGTACTTGCTACACATTTCTTTTGGCCAAAGATGAGACGGGATGTTGAGCGTTTTTATTGCTCGCTGCACTACATGTCAAAAAGCTAAGTCACGACTCAATCCTCATGGTTTATATATGCCTTTGCCTGTACCTAGTGTTCCTTGGGAGGATATATCTATGGACTTTGTTTTAGGTTTACCTCGAACAAAGAAGGGGAGGGATAGCATATTTGTTGTCGTGGATAGATTCTCGAAAATGGCACACTTTATACCATGTCATAAAAGTGATGATGCTGTTAATGTTGCTGATTTGTTCTTTCGTGAAATTATTCGCTTGCATGGTGTGCCAAATACTATTGTTTCAGATCGTGATACTAAATTTCTTAGCCACTTTTGGAGATGTTTGTGGGCTAAGTTGGGGACTAAACTGCTTTTTAGTACTACTTGTCACCCCCAAACTGATGGACAAACTGAAGTAGTCAATAGAACGTTGTCTACTATGCTTAGGGCTGTTTTGAAGAATAATAAGAAAATGTCGGAGGAATGCTTGCCTCATATTGAATTTGCTTATAATCGTTCATTGCATTCTACTACTAAGATGTGCCCTTTTGAAGTTGTGTATGGTTTCCTACCTCGTGCACCTATTGATTTGTTGCCTCTTCCATCTTCGGAGAAGGTTAATTTTGATGCTAAACAACGTGCTGAATTGATTTTAAAAATGCATGAGTTAACTAAGGAAAAAATTGAGCGCATGAATGCTAAATATAAACTTGCTGGAGATAAGGGTAGAAAACATGTTGTGTTTGCACCTGGAGATCTTGTTTGGTTACATTTGCGTAAGGATAGATTTCCTGATTTGCGCAAATCAAAGTTAATGCCACGTGCTGATGGTCCCTTTAAGGTGTTAGAGAAAATAAATGATAATGCATATAAACTTGAGCTGCCTGCAGATTTTGGGGTTAGTCCCACTTTTAACATTGCAGATTTGAAGCCTTATTTGGGTGAGGAAGATGAACTTCCGTCGAGGACGACTTCATTTCAAGAAGGGGAGGATGATGAGGACATCAATACAATTGTTACACCCACAGCCCCTGCTGCTATACATACTGGACCAATTACTAGAGCTCGTGCACGCCAACTAAATTACCAGGTACTTTCGTTTCTTGGTAATGATTCTAATGTTAATGAGAATATGATGCTGCCTAAATTGGATACATTTGTTTTGCTTACAAATGAAGGGCCTAGCTTGGAGAAGGATGAACATTGGAGCAAGAACAAGAATGGAGTTACAAGTGATGATTTCAGGACTTTGAAGCCACCATAATGGGTGCATGAAGCCTTGAACGAAATATACAAGATGCCACTTCATAAATTTCGTCCCGAGGCTATTTTAGGTGCTGCGTCACCTTATTATTGGGCCAGGCCCATGTAATTTCGAAATACATAAGTATAGGCTATTTTTAGAGTCCGTATGTGTGGGGAAACAAGAGATAGGGTTGATTTCGGACCCCTCCACCAAGGGCCACGAAATTCCCCCCTCTTCCTCCATATATACAGCCCTTAGGGCATCGTTTAGACTTTGGGTTTTGTTTAGATTAAAAGTTCGCCATAGCTGCAACTTCGCGTACTTCGTTTGTGTTCAACGACCAGACAAAGGCGTCACAGAACCCCACCTTGATCAATAAATCTTTCATCTTATATTCGCAATATCCAGATTGCAATCTTAGTTTCTTGCTTGTTCTTCGTTTGCTCGCAGGAAACAGACCCTCGTGGTCAGGTTGATCGTGCTCCGGCGTGGTCAATAACCTCTCGGAGTTGGTTTAGCAATTGCTAAGGCGCGACGTCCTCGTACGTTCGTAGTCGGATCGTCAAAGTCGACTTCCACCAAAGCGATATCCATCATCTCATCGAAAGACGGGACACCTTTGCCTCTATCAAAGAACTTGTAAGATATTGAGATTTGCTATACTGTGAGCGTTTTACCACCACTTCCAATAGTTCATAGGAACATTTTTTTTGGATTCTGTTTCTTGTTTCTACTAATCATGACAGGATCCAGAGTCAATTCATGGGCTTTGTCGATCGTGGGAGACGTGCCACCACCTTTGCTAATAACACAACCGTCACGAGAGGTGCACAAACATCCAAATGCACATGATCAGGTTAATGTATGTATACCACCATTTAATGGCCATTTTAGACCTGCTTTATATATTGAATGGGAGTTCGACATAAAAAATATATTTGCTTCCCATAATTTTGATGAACATAAAAAGGTTAAGGTTGCGGTTGGTTCTTTCACTGGTTATGCTTTGGTTTGGTGGAGTGAATATTGTCGGTTACACCCTGATTATATACCTACTACTTGGGATGATTTGAAACTTGCCATGCGACATACATTCGTCCCCGCTTATTATACTCGTGACATGATTAAAAAGTTGCAACATTTGAAACAAGGTAGTGACTCTGTAACGAAATATTATGATGATTTACAAACTACCTTGTTGCATTCCTCTTTAGAAGAAACTGAAGATGATTTTATGGATAGATTTTAGGGAGGATTAAACCGTGACATTCAGGAGATACTAATTCATGAACAGTGTTCTCCTATGGACCGTTTGTTTCATCTTGCTTGCAAAGCTGAACAGGAGATAACAAGACATGTTGCCCAGAAGACAAACAAGCGGAAGGTGCAAATCCGAAAAGTTGCAACAGCTGTTCCTTCCACCACTGCGCCTACTATGACAACAACATCCATTGTTGTGAGCACTACATCACCTCCACCACGTGACCTGTCGCCACCTAGAGTGCCTACATCATCTGAGTTAACCATAATAGGTAATGACAAAGGTATTAATCTTCCACCTCCACATGAGTATGATGAATGCCTTGTTAATTTAAATGCACCATGCGATGAGCTACCTACTACTTTGATCACACCAGCTATTGTAGAGGACTCTGTTGATGATTTGACTTTGCCATGTGATCAAACAATTTTGAGTGAACCCATTGAATTAACTATTGATGCGAAAGAACCATGTGAATCAGGGAATAACTCAAATTTGGATCAAATATGCTTGAAAATAATTATGCCAATGTTTAATCATTTTGATATGACCTCTAGTCTTGGTGATGGTTCATCAATGTTGGGATGGTTTAATGATAAGCATTGTCAATCTTTTGATATGAATAAGAGCTTCACTTATATGTGCAAACTGAGTTGCAATATTTTCATGCCTTTGACTTCTTGTGATAATATATTGGTTTCATATTTCACGAATTTTGAAGGGTGCTCTTCTATAACCATGTCACATGTGCCACAACTGAGATCAGTAAAAATGGATGACAGATACATATACAACGTGTACACCTTGTCTCTTTTGTTAGCCCCACTTCAGACTAAGCAACGTAGAGGACGGCTTTGTTTTCAAGAAGGGGAGGATGATGAGGACATGACTACCTTGGATAAGACCAAAAATATTGCATACATGCATATTTGTCAGGTGATTTCTAGTGCAAACTATTCAATAATCTATTTATGTTATCCTGAACAAAAATACTTCACATACTTTTGTGTTTTCTCTAATTGCAGGTGTATGGGATATTTGTACAATCCACATATGAAGATAAGGGAAAAGGAGAAGTTTTGGTGCTGTCCAAAAAGTCCTCTCACGTCACTTTTGGCCCAAGAGAAGATAGAGTCCAAGTCTCTCACGTTCTGTATTCAGATTCGGACTGCACAGACATACCTGACTCAAAACGCACACAAGTTTTTCATACGGACTCCGAATTGGGTAATTCTTTTTTTGTTGGAAACTAGATTTCGTGCACTTTCCAACCCAATTGGAATCACCTTCAAATTCGTCCGGAGCGTTGAGTTGTGGACAAAACAATCTGATGGTGCAGCAGAATCCGAGTCAAACTACAAGTCCAAAGGTGTTACATCACCTCCACTTGGGCCCATTGGCCTTGTACGACCTAGATTTAGTTTTAGGCTGCCTTGGGACGTCCTCCCACCTCCTTGGCCGCCACCCCTTGCTCCTATATAAGTAGATCCATCTAGTAGCTTTTCCTTGGGATTTGTTTAGTTAAAAGTTAGCCATTGCAACTTCGTGTACTTCGTTTGTGTCCAACGACCAGACCAAGACCGCTTCCGGATCCCCACCATTATCAATACTTCATATATATTTGCAATATTCAGATTGCTTTATCATATTCTTGCTCGTTCTTCGATTGCTTGCAGGAATAGACCTTCGTGGTCAGGCTGACCGTGCTTCCAGCATC
>NW_025233167.1:7704-8439 GCF_018294505.1 Triticum aestivum | reverse complement strand
CACCGTCATTTAGCTCTCTAAACAAATCGGTAAATGACTGAAAAACAGCAAATGATGTGAAAACGTGTTGGAAATTGATGACGTCGCTTTGAATGATGCATACTAAACGCAAAAATAGGCCGGAGTTCAAATAAGTTTGAAAAACATTGAAGTGCCCGTGTAACAGATGAGTTCTCGTCCGAAACCCTGATACTCCGAAAGAGATTGTCCAGTTTGTACACGAGGTGAGTCCAATTTTTGCCGTGACCCTCTCTACTCTTTCGCACATGCTATGTGGGTGAAATGATGATACCATGCCAAGTTACAACATTTCCAGAGTTCATTTTGCAGTGATTTTCAATTTCACCGTCATTTAGCTCTCTAAACAAATCGGTAAATGACTGAAAACAGCAAATGATGTGAGAACGTGTTGGAAATTGATGACGTCGCTTTGAATGATGCATACTGAATGCAAAAATAGACTGGAGTTCAAATAAGTTTAAAAAACATTGAAGTGCCCGTGTAACAGATGAGTTCTCATCCGAAACCCTGATACTCCGAAAGAGATTGTACATTTTGTACACGAGGTGCGTCCAGTTTTCGCGCTGACCCTCTCTACTCTTTCACACATGCTATGCGGGTGAAATGATGATACCATGCCAAGTTCCAACATTTTCAGAGTTCATTTTGTAGTGATTCTCAATTTCACCGTCATTTAGCTCTCTAAACAAATCGGTAAAATGACTGAAAAATAGC
>NW_025233167.1:4435-5503 GCF_018294505.1 Triticum aestivum | reverse complement strand
TTTAGCTCTCTAAACAAATCGGTAAAGGACTGAAAACAACAAATGATGTCAGAACGTGTTGGAAATTGATGACGTCACTTTGAATGATGCATACTGAAAGCAAAAATAGGCTGGAGTTCAAATAAGTTTAAAAAACATTGAAGTGCCTGTGTAACAGATGAGTTCTCGTCCGAAACCCTGATACTCCGAAAGAGATTGTCCAGTTTGTACATGAGGTGCATCCAGTTTTCGCCGTGACCCTCTCTACTCTTTTGCACATGCTATGCGGATGAAATGATGATACCATGCCAAGTTGCAACATATTCAGAGTTAATTTGTCGTGATTTTCAATTTCACCGTCATTTAGCTCGCTAAACAAATCGGTAAATGATTGAAAAACAGCAAATGATGTCAGAACCTCTAGGAAATTGATGACGTCGCTTTGGATGGTGCATACTGAACGCAAAAATAGGATGGTGTTCAAATAAGTTTAAAAAATATTGAAGTGCCCGTGTAAAAGATGAGTTCTCGTTTGAACCCTGATACTCCGAAAGAGAGTGTCCAGTTTGTACAAGAGGTGCGTCCAGCTTTCGCCGTGACCCTCTCTACTCTTTTGCACATGCTATGCGGGTGAAATGATGATACCATACCAAGTTCCAACATTTGCAGAGTTCATTTTGTAGTGATTTTCAATTTCACCGTCATTTGGCTCTCTAAACAAATCGGTAAATGACTGAAAAACAGCAAATGATGTCAGAACGTGTTGGAAATTGATGAAGTCGCTTTGAATGATGCATACTAAACGCAAAAATAGGCTGAAGTTCGAATAAGTTTGGAAAACATTGAATTGCCCGTGTAACAGATGAGTTCTCGTCCGAAACCCTGATACTCCGAAAGAGATTGTCCAGTTTGTACACGAGGTGCGTCCAGTTTTCGCCGTGACCCTCTCTACTCTTTTGCCCATGCTATGCGGGTGAAATGATGATACCATGCCAAGTTCCAACATTTTCAGAGTTCATTTTGTAGTGATTTTCAATTTCACCGTCATTTAGCTCTCTAAACAAATCGGTAAAGGACTGAAAAACAGCA
>NW_025233167.1:3341-4008 GCF_018294505.1 Triticum aestivum | reverse complement strand
GAAGTTCGAATAAGTTTAGAAAACATTGAAGTGCCCGTGTAACAGATGAGTTCTCGTCCGAAACCCTGATACTCCGAAAGAGATTGTCCAGTTTGTACACGAGGTGGATCCAGTTTTCGCCGTGACCCTCTCTACTCTTTTGCACATGCTATGCGGGTGAAATGATGATACCATGCCAAGTTCCAACATTTTCAATATTCATTTTGTAGCGATTTTCAATTTCACCGTCATTTAGCTCTTTAAACAAATCGGCAAATGACTGAAAACAGCAAATGATGTCAGAACGTGTTGGAAATTGATGACGTCGCTTTGAATGATGCATATTGAACTCAAAAATAGGCTGGAGTTCCAATAAGTTTAAAAAACATTGAAGTGCCCGTGTAACAGATGAGTTCTCGTGTGAAAGCCTGATACTCCGAAAGAGATTGTCCAGTTTGTACACGAGGTGCGTCCAGTTTTCGCCGTGACCCTCTCTACTCTTTTGCACATGCTATGCGGGTGAAATGATGATACCATGCCAAGTTCCAACATTTTCAGAGTTCATTTTGTAGTGATTTTCAATTTCACCGTCATTCAGCTCTCTAAACAAATCGGTAAATGACTGAAAAACAGCCAATGATGTCAGAAGTTTAAAAAACATTGAAGTGCCCGTGTAACAGATGAGTTC
>NW_025233167.1:2639-3331 GCF_018294505.1 Triticum aestivum | reverse complement strand
TGCCAAGTTTCAATATTTTCAGAGTTCATTTTGTGGTGATTTTCAATTTCACCGTCATTTAGCTCTCTAAACAAATCGGTAAAGGACTGAAAAACAACAAATGATGTCAGAACATGTTGGAAATTGATGACGTCGCTTTGAATGATGCATACTGAAAGCAAAAATAGGCTGGAGTTCAAATAAGTTTAAAAAACATTGAAGTGCCCGTGTAACAGATGAGTTGTCGTCCGAAACCCTGATACTCCGAAAGAGATTGTCCAGTTTGTACACGAGGTGAGTCCAGTTTTTGCCGTGACCCTCTCTACTCTTTCGCACATGCTATGTGGGTGAAATGATGATACCATGCCAAGTTACAACATTTCCAGAGTTCATTTTGTAGTGATTTTCAATTTCACCGTCATTTAGCTCTCTAAACAAATCGGTAAATGACTGAAAACAGCAAATGATGTGAGAACGTGTTGGAAATTGATGACGTCACTTTGAATGATGCATACTGAACGCAAAAATAGACTGGATTTCAAATAAGTTTAAAAAACATTGAAGTGTCCGTGTAACAGATGAGTTCTCGTCCGAAACCCTGATACTCCGAAAGAGATTGTCCAGTTTGTCCACGAGGTGCGTCCAGTTTTCGCCGTGACCCTCTCTACTCTTTTGCACATGCTATGCGGGTGAAATGATGATACCATGCCAAG
>NW_025233167.1:1582-2629 GCF_018294505.1 Triticum aestivum | reverse complement strand
GTCGCTTTGAATGATGCATAATGAAAGCAAAAATAGGCTGGAGTTCAAATAAGTTTAAAAAACATTGAAGTGCCCGTGTAACAGATGAGTTGTCGTCCGAAACCCTGATACTCCGAAAGAGATTGTCCAGTTTGTACATGAGGTGCGTGCAGTTTTCGCCGTGACCCTCTCTACTCTTTTGCACATGCTATGCGGATGAAATGATTATACCATGCCAAGTTCCAACATATTCAGAGTTAATTTGTAGTGATTTTCAATTTCACCGTCATTTAGCTCGCTAAACAAATCGGTAAATGATTGAAAAACAGCAAATGATGTCAGAACCTGTTGGAAATTGATGACGTCACTTTGGATGATGCATACTGAACGCAAAAATAGGATGGTGTTCAAATAAGTTTAAAAAATATTGAAGTGCCCGTGTAAAAGATGAGTTCTCGTCTGAACCCTGATACTCCGAAAGAGAGTGTCCAGTTTGTACAAGAGGTGGGTCCAGTTTTCGCCGTGACCCTCTCTACTCTTTTGCACATGCTATGCGGGTGAAATGATGATACCATACCAAGTTCCAACATTTTCAGAGTTCATTTTGTAGTGATTTTCAATTTCACCGTCATTTAGCTCTCTAAACAAATCGGTAAATGACTGAAAAACAGCAAATGATGTCAGAAAGTGTTGGAAATTGATGAAGTCGCTTTGAATGATGCATACTAAATGCAAAAATAGGCCGAAGTTCGAATAAGTTTAGAAAACATTGAAGTGCCCGTGTAATAGATGAGTTCTCGTCCGAAACCCTGATACTCCGAAAGAGATTGTCCAGTTTGTACACGAGGTGCGTCCAGTTTTCGCCGTGACCCTCTCTACTCTTTTGCACATGCTATGCGGGTGAAATGATGATACCATGCCAAGTTCCAACATTTTCAATATTCATTTTGTAGCGATTTTCAATTTCACCGTCATTTAGCTCTTTAAACAAATCGGCAAATGACTGAAAACAGCAAATGATGTCAGAACGTGTTGGAAATTGATGACGTCGCTTTGAATGATGCATAC
>NW_025233167.1:0-1572 GCF_018294505.1 Triticum aestivum | reverse complement strand
GTCATTTAGCTCTCTAAACAAATCGGTAAATGACTGAAAAACAGCCAATGATGTCAGAACGTGTTGGAAATTGATGAAGTCGCTTTGAATGATGCATACTAAACGCAAAAATAGGCTGAAGTTCGAATAAGTTTAAAAAACATTGAAGTACCCGTGTAACACATGAGTTCTCGTCCGAAACCCTGATGCTCCGAAAGAGATTGTCCAGTTTGTACACGAGATGGGTCCAGTTTTCGCCGTGACCCTCTCTACTCTTTTGCAGATGCTATGCGGGTGAAATGATGATACCATGCCAAGTTCCAACATTTTCAATATTCATTTTGTAGCGATTTTCAATTTCACCGTCATTTAGCTCTTTAAACAAATCGGCAAATGACTGAAAACAGCAAATGATGTCAGAACGTGTTGGAAATTGATGACGTCGCTTTGAATGATGCATACTGAACGCAAAAATAGGCTGGAGTTCCAATAAGTTTAAAAAACATTGAAGTGCGCGTGTAACAGATGAGTTCTCGTGTGAAAGCCTGATACTCCGAAAGAGATTGTCCAGTTTGTACACGAGGTGCGCCCAGTTTTCGCCGTGACCCTCTCTACTCTTTCGCACATGCTATGCGGGTGAAATGATGATACCATGCCAAGTTACAACATTTTCAGACTTCATTTTGTAGTGATTTTCAATTTCACCGTCATTTAGCTCTCTAAACAAATCGGTAAATGACTGAAAAACAGCAAATGATGTGAAAACGTGTTGGAAATTGATGACGTCGCTTTGAATTCTGCATACTGAACGCAAAAATAGGCTGAAGTTCGAATAAGTTTAAAAAAGATTGAAGTGCCCATGTAACAGATGAGTTCTCGTCCAAAACCCTGATACTCTGAAAGAGATTCTCCAGTTTGTACACGAGGTGCGTCCAGTTTTCGCCGTGACCCTCTCTACTCTTTTGCACATGCTATGCGGGTGAAATGATGATACCATGCCAAGTTCCAACATTTTCAATATTCATTTTGTAGCGATTTTCAATTTCACCGTCATTTAGCTCTTTAAACAAATCGGCAAATGACTGAAAACAGCAAATGATGTCAGAACGTGTTGGAAATTGATGACGTCGCTTTGAATGATGCATACAGAACGCAAAAATAGGCTGGAGTTCCAATAAGTTTAAAAAACATTGAAGTGCCCGTGTAACAGATGAGTTATCGTGTGAAAGCCTGATACTCCGAAAGAGATTGTCCAGTTTGTACACGAGGTGCGTCCAGTTTTCGCCGTGACCCTCTCTACTCTTTTGCACATGCTATGCGGGCGAAATGATGATACCATGCCAAGTACCAACATTTTCAGAGTTCATTTTGTAGTGATTTTCAATTTCACCGTCATTTAGCTCTCTAAACAAATCGGTAAATGACTGAAAAACAGCCAATGATGTCAGAACGTGTTGGAAATTGATGAACTCGCTTTGAATGATGCATACTAAACGCAAAAATAGGCTGAAGTTCGAATAAGTTTAGAAAACATTGAAGTGCCCGTGTAACAGATGAGTTCTCGTCCGAAACCCTGATACTCCGAAAGAGATT
>NW_025233166.1:0-8439 GCF_018294505.1 Triticum aestivum | reverse complement strand
CTGAGGGCCCAAATTATGTTTAGGCCTGTTAAAGGCCCACTATGGGCACAGGCCTACCAGAAAAATATGAAAGCTTATGCTGATTTAGGCCCAGATATTTTTAGTGGGCTACATGCCAATTTCGGCCCGTAATCAATTTTAGCCCAATTGGAATGGGACCGACGAATGTTGGCATGTTGGGCTCCTACGAAGCTTTCAGCCGAATACATTACTAAGATAAACCTACACTATACAAAAATAGCGTCGTAATTACTGCAGCCTGTGGCAGCATCATAAATGTTGTATCACAACAAAATAAATTCCAACTATACAATAAAAGGCCTGTTGGCATAAAGTTTATAGTCCTTCCAGATAAAAGCACCATCAGATGTATAGAAGCATAGATCATTTGACCTAAGTGCTAATGTTTTAGGCTGTAGAATCTGATGGAGTAGCACAATCTCCACCTTTTTTCCGCCATTGCTCTTGAATAACAAAGTGAATGTCTGATAGTCTGGTTTCAAAACCATTCATATCTTGGCGACATTTCTCAACCACTATTCTTGTTTTCGAAACAACGTCAATTAGGGATTGGACTTGTGTCTGGAGCATAGATATATCACTCTGTCTAGCAGGAAGATTTTGTTCAGTAGGAGATTTGGACGAGGTTACCTTGACAACCAACCCAGAATTATGCAGGAAGGTGCTTTTTGCACTGTTAGTGGAGAGATACTGACACACTGCAGCAAGAGGTGACATTGTGCCTGTAGTAGTCTCGTCACCTTCAGGTGGTTGTGGCTGTTCAATCATTTGTTCCATAGCTTCCTGAAAGTTTGAACTTGTAGATTAGTGTACCAGATAAGTTACTAATGAGACAAAAACAAACAAAGTAGGTTAAACGTTTATACATAACTTATTTTGGTGAACTACTGTAATACATTAGCATGTACTATAGTGCCAACTACATAATAAAATCACTTTCGGAACATATGTCCATGTAGCATGCCTACTGTATTGTCTATTTCCTCACATTCGTTGACATCTAAGGATAAAGAGACATGGTTTAAAGTAGGATGAACATAGTATGACATCATTCATATCATGGGAAAACAGATATAAAACAAACAGGCTATTTTATCATTGTGTGCGCACGTGAACATAACAACTAGATTACACATCAAGACCAAAAGAATATCCTTCATCTCTTTTAAACCATGTAAGGTGAAATGAGACGTTAAGACAACTGTGTATATAAGTGAACAGAGTAACTGACATTGGCGGCAAACCAAGTAGTTAAATGAACACATCACAGTACCAATCAGTTCAAGGTAGGAGGAGTAAGGACTTACAACAGCGGCTTGAACTGGTGTGCTCATGCCCTTCATCTTGCTGGTGTGGCAATCCTTGAAGATTTGCACTGCATTCGTTTCAGGTTCTTTTTGGTCCGCACGGGCTTTCCTCTGTATTTGGAACAAGTCAATATAGATACTATAATATGGCACAAAAAAAGAAGGAAGTAGCAGCTATTTACAAGAGCCTCGCAGTGTGAAATATAGCTACGAGATCCTGTTGTCTGTTGTAATTTCACTTTAGAATGGTTGGTTTTGTTCTTCAAACAGTTAGCCTAGAAGAAGATACACTTGTAAGGCACATACATAAATACAAGTTCAATATGTGGTCTGATCAAATACATATAGCCTACTTGATACTTTGGATCAGACCAGTGTTTAACGAGGGCTGTCCAGTCTTCATCTGTAATATATTCCACTGGAGATGTTTGGGCGATTTCATTGTTAGCCTTGCCTTCAAAGTGAGATTTTCTAAGGTGGTACCAATACTGTCGCAGAGCAGACTGAGAAACATGAGTGCATGCTTGTTTAGTTGCATCATCTTTCGGATCCAACTTGAACCTCATCTGTTGAAAAAAAATGTGAGTCTTATTAGGAGGAAGCTAGAAAGTATGGGACAGAGCAAGACAATATTACTAATTGCGATGAATAACATTACTTATGGATGAATGGTCAAGGATGGTGTTAAACTGGGTATTGTCTTTCTCATTCCTGTACTGGATCCACGTTGGGAGGATACGCGCATGACACCTAACGGCAATGGCTGCCTCTGATACTAACTTGGCTGACTCTGTAGCATCATGTGGCCTTTTTAAACCTGCCTCAAAATGGATCTCCATTCTTCCTCCTTTAGATTTTGTTAATCTGTCAAGCATTATCCCTGATGTCTGTTTCCGTTTGCGCCGTGGTGCTAGTTCAACAACGAATATGGAAAGTGTTAGTGTACATAGAACTGTGCACTACTAGGTAAACGGTTTTTAACGACGATATATGTGCTTATTAAAGGTGGGATTGTGGTCGTTAAAGGTTAATAACGACCACAATATGCTGGTCGTAGTAGGCTCCGTCGTTAAAAGTATAACGACCACATACCTTTTGTGGTCGTTATTCTTATAACGACGGGATGGTGTGTCGTCATCGATCCTGGGGAAATAACGACCACAATTGTCATCGTTAATAACGTTCTAATGATGGCCAACATATTAGTAACAACCACTTTATTGTTTTAGCGACCTGCACTACTCTCCCTTCACCATTTTCATATTCTTCAAAACCACTTATATATAGTATAACTTTCCGTTCAACGATTAAATTATGCACCATCCAACATTTGAGTATTAACTTCCACATTAATATGAAAACAAAATAATGTGAATTGAAAAAGATCATAGCCTCTTTCATTAATAGAAATCATATAAGTTAACAAAATTCTGACATATAATTCTGGAATTATAAAACACTCCTTGTATGACCACATACTTGCTCATATCTAACTGGAAAGCGAGACAACTAGAAAACATTATATTTATTAATCTTCGATTGAGGGACACCATTGTTGTTTGAATGGATCATTCTTCATCAGCCATAACAATGCCTCTTGACGCTCCTATATTACTGTGCACTGCCAGTCCTACAAAAACATTGAGTAATTTATTGAAGTTAGTCTGTGTAAATAAATTGGCACAAAGTATAAGAGCATAGAAAAACAATGTATGAGACCAATTTACTTGATCATGCTAGATTTCACCAGAGCTATCACGTGGAGATCTACCAGCTATAAGAAACTGAAGTTCTCACACTTCTTGCACCACATCATTGACTTTTTCTTCGAGTACTTGTTTTGGCTACAAGCAATGTGGCTGAATATACTCCATTATGTCTACCAAAATCCAAAAGGATGGCTTGGCTGATGAGCCTGCAGATTAAACAACACATGTACAAGCTCTAATATAAAATACTAGAAATCTGAGATTGTGACTATTTTCAATTGGCCAACAAGAACAAAAAAGGCAAAACTCACGTGTGTAATTTAGAATTAGCCATGGATTGTGTGCCCAGCCACAAGCATCCACGCATTTGAGCCTCCTCCAAGGCCTTGCAGACTCTGTACGAAATGCGGCTGTGCTGCCGCGAATGCATCCAAAGATGGCGGTCTAAATCCTCCAAGTCTGACAAAGATGGCACCACCGGTGCCGGTAGACAGCAGGCGTCGCAGCAGCTTCGGCTCTTGGAAAAGGATCCCACTTTTCACTCGGGTGAATCCACGAGGTTGTAGATAATGATGCGTCCCGCCATGGCTCCGACGACCACGCGGCCCGAGCTTCTCCTTCGCCAGATCAATCCCCCAATGAACCGCGTAGCTCCTCCGGAGACAAGTCACAGGCTCCCG
Source organism: Triticum aestivum (assembly GCF_018294505.1). Taxonomy (NCBI): domain Eukaryota; kingdom Viridiplantae; phylum Streptophyta; class Magnoliopsida; order Poales; family Poaceae; genus Triticum; species Triticum aestivum. The sequence goes on along the minus strand of NW_025233166.1, from coordinate 4,722 downwards.
GCAGACGAAGACGTTGCTGGCCTGCTGTATGTCCTGCCATGGTGGGCAGCTGACGGCGTGTCTCTCGTTAGCAGCTCCTCCCACAACCAGTCCCGTCTCGACGGGCGACGTCGCTTGCCTGCTGCAGGCCCGCTCGTGGAAGTGTTTGGCGGTGGACATCGTGACTCCATTCTCCACCACCTGCGCAGAAAGAAGATAGATCAGGATCGGTATTCGGGATAAGGGGAAAACAGGGCAGAGGGCTCGAGGAAAGGAATCATAGGGATAAGATCATAACAGATCTATTTTTATGTTGGGTAGGGTTATCAGATGGACAATCCTAACAGTTTGCGCCATGTTTTTTGTTAATTAAACTAGACACTAGAGGAGATCGGAACAAAATACAACCACACACTTATGTTTTGGCTAGCGACGGACAAATAAGTGGTAGTTAAAGGTAATTTGGTGGTGTGATTTTCATAGGGGGAGGCTTGCTCGGATTTTAATGACCCAAAGTTTTTTGTCATGGTCGTCAATAATAGGTTTTCCAGTAGTGGTGAGAGTACATATAAAGGAGCATGCAACTGCAACTTCACTCGTTCAGGTACCGTCTTGGTGTTGATGCTCATGAGGTTCATCTGATCTTGCCAAGTCCTGTTGTGTTAGCAGTGCTTCGGAAGTAGTGTTAGGTGTGAAGGCAGCTTGGGAACTGGCCAGTTCCGGAGCAAACGAACGAGTAACTAGTTGAGATGCTGGTACAGTTGAAGCGGATGCTGTAGCCGATGGAGTAGGTGATACTGTGTTTGTAGATTTAGTCGGTGGACTTGGACCTTCTACTGCACTATAAGTACAACAGAATCTTGACGGCAGAACCTTTTCCGTTTCACCCGATGAGTAATAGCACTCCCTACTATATTATTTTCCTTGCTCTTTTTTGACTTTGCCATGTCAAGCTGTACCTACAACACAAAAGAATAAAATCACTCTTCAGAACTCATTGATGCATGATACAGACAAGCAATTCTTTGATGTAAGACAACCGTATGAGGATGGAATATGTAAGAAAAATAGGACGACATGACATATTCACATCTACGATGTGCAAACTAAGCAGAAGGATTTTCAAGAAAATAGAAGTAATGCAAGCTAGACACCATATGAAAGATGCAACCAATATTACTCTGCCAAGTTAAAAGTGTCTTGTCATAAGTGGCAATTCAAAAAATTAGAAGCAGTACAACATAGAAATCAATACAAGATGCAACCACTATCAAACTGCCATGTTAAAAGCGTCCAATCATGAGTGACTGATGCGGGATACACAACAATAGTACTTTGATGTAAGAACATGGTATGATAGATAGATGTAGTGTATTATAGACACAGAAAGCCATGTCATATGCACATGTATAACGTATAAACTCAGCAGGTGCAATTTAATCAAAATAGAAGAAATACAGGCTAGACAACATATGCAACATGAAACCAATTATCACACTGTCAACTTAGAGCAAGCATCTGCGATGGTGGAGTACGGGAGATGAACTCATCATGTAGACTTGGGACTTCAACTTCATTAGCAGTAGCAGTGGAAAATCTAGAGAGTCTCTGTTTGCGTCGGTGCGGAGGACCACCAACATCCCCTAACTTACTCTTTTCCTTCCTATTTTCTGATATTGCCTTATGAAGTCAAAACCACAAGAAGATGAATAAAATTAGCTCTGCATAACTGGTTGATGCATGATACAGACGAACACTACTTTGATGTAAGGCAAGTGCAGGATAGGAGGATGGAATATATACAAAAAAAGACAGCGTTTCATATTCACACGTATGATAGGAGGATGGAATATGTATGAAAAAACAGTAAGCGGAAGGCATTTCAACAAAATTAGAAGAAATGAAAGCTAGGCACCATATGAACATGCAACCAATATCACTCTATCAGGTAAAAAGTGTCTCGTCATAAGTGCCATTTCAAGAAATTAGAAGCAGTACAAGCTAGAAGACAATGCAAGATGCAACCTACATCACAGTCCCAAGTTAAATGTGTCTTATGGGTAAGTGATCATTACAGGTATAAGTTGTAAGCTATGCAGATGGAATTCAACATAATCAGAAGCAATACAAACTAGACATCATACGGAAAACGCAACCACGTATAACAGTTCCAAGTAAGAGCAAGCACCTGTGATGGTGGAGTAGGGGAGATGTGCTCATCATGTACACGTATGTTCTAGAAACAGGAACACGTGTCATATTCACAGGCATTATGTGTAAAGTAAGCATATGCAATTCAAGTTAGAAGCAATACAAGCTAGACATCATACGCAATATGCAACCACATATAATAGTGTCAAGTTAGAGCAAGCACCTATGATGGTGGAGTAGGGGAGATGTGCTCATCATCTACACAGCTACGTTGACTGTCCAGCCTTGTGTTGTCTTGTGAATCTTGTTGGGAGGATGGCGGAGTAGAATCTGTAGAGACCCCCTGTTTGAGTTGCTCCGAAGGACCACCATCATCCACTGCCGGACTAATTTCCTTCAGCTGTAATTATTTTGCATTGTGAAGTCAAACCGATAAGAAAAAGGAATAAAATTCGCTCTTCAGAACTCATTCATGCATGATACTGACGAACACTACTCGGATGAAAGGCAAACACATGATGCGAGGATGGAATATGTATGAAAAATAGGATGGTGTGACATATTCACACCTATGATGTGGTAACTAAGCAGAAGGCATTTCAACAAATTAGAAGCACTACAAGCTAGACACCATATGAAAGATGCAACCAATATCACTCTGCCATGTTCAAACTGTATGGCATTTCAACAAATTAGAAGCAGTACATGCTAGAAATCATATGCAGGACACAACCAATATCACAATGGCGACTTAAAGGTGCCTTATCATAAGTGACTGATGCGGGATATGCAAGAATAGTAGTCTGAGTAGAAACAGGAACACATGTCATATTCACAGGCATTATGTGTAAAGTAAGTAGATGCAATTCAACAAAGTTAGAAGCAATACAAGCTAGACATCATACGCAACATGCAACCACATATAATAGTGCCAAGTTAGAGCAAGCACCTGTGATGGTGGAGTAGGGGAGATGTGCTCATCATCTACACAGCTACGTTGACTGTCTAGCCTTGCGTTGTCTTGCAAATCTTGTTGGGAGGATGGCGGAGTAGAATCTGTAGAGAACCTCCATTTCAGTTGCTCAGAAGGACCACCATCATCCAACGCCTTGCCAATTTCCTTCAGCTTTATTGATTTTGCATTGTGAGGTCATACCGACAAGAAAAAGGAATATCATTCGCTCTTCAGAACTCATTCATGCATGATACTGATGAACACTACTCTGATGAAAGGCAAAGTCATGATACGAGGATGGAATATGTACAAAAAAATGGACGGCTTGACATATTCACACCTATGATGTGGTAACTAAGCAGAAGGCACTTCAACAAATTAGAAACGCTGCAAGACACCATATGGAAGGTGCTATCAATATCACTCTGCCAAGTTAAAACTGTCTCGTCATAGGTGGCGTTCATCAAACTAGAAGCAATACATGCTAGAAATCATATTCAAGACGCAAACCAATATCACACTGCCAACTTAAAGGCATCCTATCATAAGTGACTGATGCAGGATACACAAGAAGAGTAGTTTCATGTAAGAACATGGTGTGATAGACAGATATAGTATGTACCAAAAACAGGAAAGCGTGTCATATTCACATGTATCATGTGTAAGCTAAGCAGATGCAGTTTACACTAATTAGCAGCAATACGAGCTAGACACCATATGCAACATGCAACCAGATATCACACTGCCAAGTTAGAGCAAGCACCTTGGATGGTGGAGTAGGGGAGCGGAGACTTGGACCTTGTAATGCACTATCAGTACAAGGAGAATCGGTACAAATGCTCTGTTTACGTTGCTGTAGAGGACCACCATCATCGCCTTCCTTACTCTTTTCCTTCCTCTTTCTTGATTTTGCCTTGTCAAGTCAAACCCACAAGAAAAAGGAATAAAATTTGCTCTTCAGAACTCATTGATGCATGATACTGACGAACACTACTTTCATGTAAGGCAACCGCATGATAGGAGGATGGAATATGTATAAAAAATAGGACGGCGTGACATATTGACATGTATGATGTATAAAGTGTAAACTAAGCACAAGGTGCTTGAACTTGTTAGAATTGATGCAAGCTAGAAACCATATGAAAGATGAAACCAATATCACTCTGCCAAATTAAAAGGGTGCCCTAACAAATGTATTTGACCAAATTAGAAGCAATACATGGCAACAGGCTAGAAATAATATGCAATATGCAACGAATAAAGGTGACTCATCGTAAGTGATTGATGCAGGATACAGAAGAGAGGTAGTTTCATGTAAGAACAAGGTTAACACATAGATGTAGTGTGTACCAAAAATAGGAAGGCATGTCATATTCATAGGTATAGTGTGTAAACTAAGCAGATACAATTTACCCTAATTAGAAGCATTACAAGCTAGACACCGTATGCAACATGCAACCACAAATCACACTGCAAAGTTAGAGCAAGCACCTGTGATGGTGGTGTAGGGGAAGTGCGGTCTTCAGGTACAGAGCTACGTTCAATATCTTCATTTAGGCTTGCTGTTTCTTGAGAATCATGTGGAGAGGACGAAACTGCATTCTTTATAAGAGTATTGCGTCTCATATTAACCCACG
>NW_025233165.1:7871-8441 GCF_018294505.1 Triticum aestivum | reverse complement strand
ACTGGGCCACGACGGCCTGAATACGACTAGAAACCCAACCACGGGCCAGGATTCAGACCCGCAGGAGGCCCAGTAGGCCCACAAGCACATCGAGACAAATTAGGCCCGCAAGCCTGCAGTTGAGAGGAGCTCGAGAGGGTTGGCGCAACAACGCTTATAAACCACTCTCGAGCTCTCTCAGCTAGCGAAGTGGGACTAAAGTTTTGGCCGCGACGCGGGCAGCACAGGGCCTTTGGTCCCGGTTGGTGCCACCAACCGGAACTAAATGGGGGCATTGGTAGCGGTTGGTGCCACGAACCGGTACCAAAGCAGCCCTTTAGTCCCGGTTGGTGCCACCAACCGGGACCAAAGGCCGCCGCTTCCCGCCCTTTGGGCTGCCGAAAACTGACCTTTGGTCACGGTTGGTGGCACCAACCGGTACTAAAGGGTGCATTGGTACCGGTTGGTGCTACGAACCGGGACCAATGCCGTGGGTATATAAGCAGGACTTGTGAAAATTTTCACTTCTCATCTCGCAGTTGCCGCCCCCACGACGCCGACGGCATCGACGCCGCCAGGTTGCCGCCCCGT
>NW_025233165.1:1698-3033 GCF_018294505.1 Triticum aestivum | reverse complement strand
ATTTGTAACATATCGCGAAGCAACAGGAATAGCACACGGCAACTGGAGGTTCACTCGAATATTTATTCGTGTGGGTATAGGGGTCAATATGGGTGTCCACGGCTCCGATGTTGATCATTGATCGGAAGGGGTTCCGGGTCATGTCTATACTTCACCGAACCTATAGGGTCACACACTTAAGGGTCATCTATCTGCTGAATACTAGACAGGGAGTCTGAGAGAAAATCACCGAAAAAGTTTCGGACACCGAAAAGTTTCGGACAGCGGAATCGTACCGCAGAGAGAGGTCATCGGATAAGTTTCGATGATACCGAAAAGTTGTTTCGGGATACACCATTAAGTAAAATTGGTTTCGGCACATGCCTGATAATTCTTGGAGGATGCCAGAATCATTCTGGAAGCTTTTTGGAATTTTCTGAGATAAAAACCGGAAATGTTCTGGAGCTGCCGGAGCCACTTCAGATGCGTTTCGCAGATGAAAATCACTAAAACCGGAATTGTCTCGGAACGCGTTGAAAATCATTTTAGTGGGTACTGGAAATGTTCTTAGCCCACATAAATATTTTCAGTTCGATCAGACGCTGAAAAATGTCGTCGTGAATAGTGAAAATCAGCTTTATGGTTACTTTATGGAAAGCCACCTTTTGGGGCTTTGCTCCAAAAGATCTTGGGGATGACATGGATGGATAGGAGCCATTTTTTGGGCCCCTCATGAGGGTGTGGCCGGCCACATGGGGTATCCCCCCTTGGGGACCCTCTTGTTCCTTGGTTTCACTCATAGGTCCTTGTGGAAGGACTTCATTCATGTGCATTTTGGGTTTTTTGTGAAACTACCCTACCCCCTTGGGATTTCCTATAATAGAGGTGGAGGGGCAGCCCTCCACACTCATCCCTTGCTCTCATACACATGCCATGCATTATCTGGCTTCTTCTCTCCCTCCCACGAAAAGAGTTTCGTAGAGCCGTAAGGCTGTCTGGGTTCCGGCAGGAACTAGTTCTGGACGGCGAAGCCCTGCCGGATAGATGACACCGTATGTGTGCAACTCTGTAGAGAGATCGTAGTTTCGGTCTTAGTTCGTGAGTGCCTCCCGAAGGGCTGTCCGTGTGACCGTCCGAGTTTCGAAGGTCCTCCCGAAGGGCTGTCCGAGTGACCGTTCGAGTTTCGAAGGTCCTCCCGAAGGGCTGTCCGCGACACCGTCCGGGGGGCTGTTCGACCGCCTCCTGGAGGGCTGTCTGAGGAGCAGATGAGGGTATACATCCTCGCGGTTGGGAGGTTGTAAATCCTAGCTGCGGGGATCTGCACCGCCGATCGTCATCGACTCTACTTCCCGCTGC
>NW_025233165.1:0-1688 GCF_018294505.1 Triticum aestivum | reverse complement strand
AAACCGGAATTGTTTCGGAACGCGTTGAAAATCATTTTAGTGGGTACTGGAAATGTTCTTAGCCCACATAAATATTTTCAGTTCGATCAGACGCTGAAAAATGTCGTCGTGAATAGTGAAAATCAGCTTTATGGTTACTTTATGGAAAGCCACCTTTTGGGGCTTTGCTCCAAAAGATCTTGGGGATGACATGGATGGATAGGAGCCATTTTTTGGGCCCCTCATGGGGGTGTGGCCGGCCACATGGGGTATCCCCCCTTGGGGACCCTCTTGTTCCTTGGTTTCACTCCTAGGTCCTTGTGGAAGGACTTCATTCATGTGCATTTTGGGTTTTTTGTGAAACTACCCTACCCCCTTGGGATTTCCTATAAATAGAGGTGGAGGGGCAGCCCTCCACACTCATCCCTTGCTCTCATACACTTGCCATGCATTATCTGGCTTCTTCTCTCCCTCCCACGAAAAGAGTTTCGTAGAGCCGTAAGGCTGTCTGGGTTCCGGCAGGAACTAGTTCTGGACGGCGAAGCCCTGCCGGATAGATGACACCGTATGTGTGCAACTCTGTAGAGAGATCGTAGTTTCGGTCTTAGTTCGTGAGTGCCTCCCGAAGGGCTGTCCGTGTGACCGTCCGAGTTTCGAAGGTCCTCCCGAAGGGCTGTCCGAGTGACCGTTCGAGTTTCGAAGGTCCTCCCGAAGGGCTGTCCGCGACACCGTCCGGGGGGCTGTTCGACCGCCTCCTGGAGGGCTGTCTGAGGAGCAGATGAGGGTATACATCCTCGCGGTTGGGAGGTTGTAAATCCTAGCTGCGGGGATCTGCACCGCCGATCGTCATCGACTCTACTTCCCGCTGCGCTACGAGTCGGTAACGAAAAAGATCAAACCATGTATGCAGTCTCCATAGTGGTCCTGGGCTGGTGCGTAGGTCGGAAATTTTTTGTTTTCTGCTGCGTTCCCCTACAGTGGCGTCAAGAGCCGTGCTATGCGTAGATGCAGGTTTCGATCTAGAATACATGGAGATGTATGGGTATTGCATAATATAATTAGGTAGTAGATGAGATCTATTGCTGAAAATTATTTATGCGGGTGACAGATGAAATCTGTTACCCGAGGTTCTTGTTGCTTCCCTAGAATTTGCGTTTGCTCAATCTCGAGACAGCATGGTGGAATTTGACAAAGTTCTGGCAATCCTTGATCCTGATTGATCATGGAAGTGCTATCAGTTCTTTGGGTTCTGCCGTAGTCAAAAGAAAGATGAAATTCGCAGATGAAAGGGCATTGCAGATATGATCTGCACGGGGGTCATGCGTATGACGAAGTTTAGTATGGGGCTCGAGATTTAATTATCCCGTGTTTCATACACCCCGAGATGTTAATCTAGCAACCTGAATAATCATACTTGATGATGAACGTTGGTCGCTGCGGTTTAAGTCAAAACCTTAGAAGCCACGTAAAATAAATTTTGCATAAACCGATTAGAGGCGTCTAACTTGGTTTTGCAGGATGTGCATGTGATGTGGTATAGCAGTGCTCATACTAATTCGATTATGTATGAGATGACTATATGATGTAATTTGATTAACATGACCTGCGTGTCATGATTCGGCATGATGGCTGGAGCCATATGATTGCATTTTAATGACCTGCGTGTCAACCTTGTTGTAATGCATTATTTTGTTAGCTATAGAGATAGC
>NW_025233164.1:7731-8441 GCF_018294505.1 Triticum aestivum | reverse complement strand
ACTCGCAGTTTTGGCCGATTCTGGCCCGTTTCGTGGACTAACTCACTATTTTGGGGCCCCGGAGTGATTTCCACGAATAACGAGCCCTGGGGTGCGTTTACATGTCGGTCATCGACACTCGCGGTTTTGTCGATTCCGACCCGTTTCGTGGACTATTACTCACCGTTTTGGTTCCGAAAGTGATTTCCATTCTAGTTGAACCCCAAGGTGCGCTTACGTGTTCTTCATCAACACTTGCAGTTTTGCCGTTTTTGACCCGTTTCATGGACTATTACTCACTGATTTGGGGTCCCGGAGTGATTTGCACGATTAACGAACCCTGCAGTTCATTTACGTGTCGGTCATCAACACTCTCGGTTTTTGTCGATTCTGACCCGTTTCGTGGACTATTACTCACCGTTTTGGGGTCCCAAAGTGATTTCCATTCTTGTTGAACCCCAAGGTGCGCTTACGTGTCGGTCATCAACACTCACAGTTTTGGCCGATTCTGGCCCGTTTCGTCGACTATTTACTCACTGTTTTGGGGTCCCGGAGTGATTTCCACGAGTAACGAACCCTCGGGGTGCATTTACGTGTCGGTCATCAAGACTCGTAGTTTTGGCCGATTCTGGTCCATTTCATGACTATTACTCACTTTTTGGGGTCCTGGAGTGATTTCCATGATTAACGAACCCTGGGGTGCGTTTACGTGTCGGTCATCAACACTCGCG
>NW_025233164.1:1672-2698 GCF_018294505.1 Triticum aestivum | reverse complement strand
TCTGACCCGTTTCGTGGACTATTACTCACCGTTTTGGGGTCCCAAAGTGATTTCCATTCTTGTTGAACCCCAAGGTGCGCTTACGTGTCGGTCATCAACACTCACAGTTTTGGCCGATTCTGGCCCGTTTCGTCGACTATTTACTCACTGTTTTGGGGTCCCGGAGTGATTTCCACGAGTAACGAACCCTCGGGTGCATTTACGTGTCGGTCATCAAGACTCGTAGTTTTGGCCGATTCTGACCCATTTCGTGGACTATTACTCACCGTTTTGGGGTCCGAAAGCGATTTCCATAGTTGTTGAACCCTAAGGTGCACTTACGTGTCGGTCATCAACACTCACAATTTTGGCCGATTCTGGCCCGTTTCGTGGGCTATTACTCACTCTTTGGGGCCCCGGAGTGATTTTCATGATTAACGAACCCTGGGTTGCTTTTACGTGTCGTTCATCAACACTCACAGTTTTGGCCGATTCTGACCCGTTTCGTGGACTATTACTCACCGTTTTGGGGCCCCAAAGCGATTTCCATAGTTGTTGAACCCTAAGGTGCGTTTACGTGCCGGTCATCAATAATCGCAGTTTTGGCCGATTCTGGTCCATTTCATGACTATTACTCACTTTTTGGGGTCCCGGAGTGATTTCCATGATTAACGAACCCTGGGGTGCGTTTACGTGTCGGTCATCAACATTCGCGGTTTTTTTCGATTCCGACCCGTTTCATGGACTATTACTCACCGTTTTGGGGTCCCGAAGTGATTTCCATTCTTGTTGAACCCCAAGGTGCGCTTACGTGTCGGTCATCAAAACTCACAGTTTTGGCCGATTCTGGCCCGTTTCGTGGACTATATACTCACTGTTTTGGGGTCCCGGAGTGATTTCCACGAGTAACGAACCCTGGGATGCGTTTACGTGTCGGTCATCAAGACTCGCAGTTTTGGCCGATTCTAACCCGTTTCGTAGACTATTACTCACCGTTTTGGGGTCAGAAAGCGATTTCCATAGTTGTTGAACCCCAAGGTGCGCTTA
>NW_025233164.1:1067-1418 GCF_018294505.1 Triticum aestivum | reverse complement strand
TCGGTCATCAACACTCGCGGTTTTTTTCGATTCCGACCCGTTTCATGGACTATTACTCACCGTTTTGGGGTCCCGAAGTGATTTCCATTCTTGTTGAACCCCAAGGTGCGCTTACGTGTCGGTCATCAAAACTCACAGTTTTGGCCGATTCTGGCCCGTTTCGTGGACTATATACTCACTGTTTTGGGGTCCCGGAGTGATTTCCACGAGTAACGAACCCTGGGATGCGTTTACGTGTCGGTCATCAAGACTCGCAGTTTTGGCCGATTCTAACCCGTTTCGTAGACTATTACTCACCGTTTTGGGGTCAGAAAGCGATTTCCATAGTTGTTGAACCCCAAGGTGCGCTTA
>NW_025233164.1:0-1057 GCF_018294505.1 Triticum aestivum | reverse complement strand
TTTTTTTCGATTCCGACCCGTTTCGTGGACTATTACTCACCGTTTTGGGGTCCCGAAGTGATTTCCATTCTTGTTGAACCCCAAGGTGCGCTTACGTGTCGGTCATCAAAACTCACAGTTTTGGCCGATTCTGGCCCGTTTCGTGGACTATATACTCACTGTTTTGGGGTCCCGGAGTGATTTCCACGAGTAACGAACCCTGGGATGCGTTTACGTGTCGGTCATCAAGACTCGCAGTTTTGGCCGATTCTAAGCCGTTTCGTAGACTATTACTCACCGTTTTGGGGTCAGAAAGCGATTTCCATAGTTGTTGAACCCCAAGGTGCGCTTAAGTCTCGGTCATCAACACTCGCAGTTTTGGCCGATTCTGGCCCGTTTCGTGGACTAACTCACTATTTTGGGGCCCCGGAGTGATTTCCACGAGTAACGAGCCCTGGGGTGCGTTTACATGTCGGTCATCAACACTCGCGGTTTTGTCGATTCCGACCCGTTTCGTGGACTATTACTCACCGTTTTGGTTCCGAAAGTGATTTCCATTCTAGTTGAACCCCAAGGTGCGCTTACGTGTTCTTCATCAACACTTGCAGTTTTGCCGTTTCTGACCCGTTTCATGGACTATTACTCACTGATTTGGGGTCCCGGAGTGATTTGCACGATTAACGAACCCTGCGGTTCATTTACGTGTCGGTCATCAACACTCTCGGTTTTTGTCGATTCTGACCCGTTTCGTGGACTATTACTCACCGTTTTGGGGTCCCAAAGTGATTTCCATTCTTGTTGAACCCCAAGGTGCGCTTACGTGTCGGTCATCAACACTCACAGTTTTGGCCGATTCTGGCCCGTTTCGTCGACTATTTACTCACTGTTTTGGGGTCCCGGAGTGATTTCCACGAGTAACGAACCCTCGGGGTGCATTTACGTGTCGGTCATCAAGACTCGTAGTTTTGGCCGATTCTGGTCCATTTCATGACTATTACTCACTTTTTGGGGTCCTGGAGTGATTTCCATGATTAACGAACCCTGGGGTGCGTTTACGTGTCGGTCATCAACACTCGCG
>NW_025233163.1:7169-8442 GCF_018294505.1 Triticum aestivum | reverse complement strand
TTGAAAATTGATGACGTTGCTTTGAATGGTGCGTACGGAACGCAAAAAAAGTCTGAAGTTGTAATAAGTTTAAAAAAATGAAGTGCCAGTGTAACAGATGAGTTCTCGTCCGAAACCCTGATACTTCGAAAGAGATTGTCCAGTTTGTACACGAAGTGCGTCCAGTTTTTGCCGTAACCCTCTCTACTCTTTTGCACATGCTATGTGGGTGAAATGATGATACCATGCCAAGTTTCGACATTTTCAGAGTTCATTTTGTAGTGATTTTCATTTCACGGTCATTTAGCTCTCTAAACAAATCGGTAAATGACTAAAAAATAGCAAATGATATCAGAAAGTTTTGAAAATTGATGATGTTGCTTTGAATGGTTTGTACAGAACGCAAACAAGTCTGGAGTTGTAATAAGTTTAAAAAAATGAAGTGCCCATGTAACAGATGAGTTCTCGTCAGAAACCCTGATGCTTCGAAAGAGATTGTCCAGATTGTACACGAAGTGCGTCCAGTTTTTGCCGTAACCCTCTCTACACTTTTGCACATGCTATGTGGGTGAAATGATGATACCATGCCAAGTTTCGACATTTTCAGAGTTCATTTTGTAGTGATTTTCAATTTCACGGTCATTTAGCTCTCTAAACAAATCGGTAAATGACTAAAAAATAGCAAATGATGTCAGAAAGTTTTGAAAATTGATGACGTCGCTTTGAATGGTGTGTACGGAACGCAAACAAGTCTGGAGTTGTAATAAGTTTAAAAAAATGAAGTGCCCATGTAACAGATGAGTTCTCGTCAGAAACCCTGATGCTTCGAAAGAGATTGTCCAGATTGTACACGAAGTGCATCCAGTTTTTGCCGTAACCCTCTCTACACTTTTGCACATGCTATGTGGGTGAAATGATGATACCATGCCAAGTTTCGACATTTTGAGAGTTCATTTTGTAGTGATTTTCAATTTCACGGTCATTTAACTCTTTAAACAAATCGGTAAATGACTAAAAAAAAGCAAAGGATGTCAGAAAGTTTTGAAAATTGATGACGTCGCTTTGAATGGTGTGTACGGAACGCAAAAAATTCTGGAGTTGTAGTAAGTTTAAAAAAATGAAGTGCCCATGTAACAGATGAGTTCTCGTCAGAAACCCTGATACTTCGAAAGAGATTGTCCAGTTTGTACACGAAGTGCGTCCAGTTTTTGCCGTAACCCTCTCTACTCTTTTGCACATGCTATGTGGGTGACATGATGATACCATGCCAAGTTTGGACATTTTCAGAGTTCAT
>NW_025233163.1:4912-5189 GCF_018294505.1 Triticum aestivum | reverse complement strand
AAGTGCCAGTGTAACAGATGAGTTCTCGTCAGAAACCCTGATACTTCGAAAGAGATTGTCCAGTTTGTACACGAAGTGCGTCCAGTTTTTGCCGTAACCCTCTCTACTCTTTTGCACATGCTATGTGGGTGAAATGATGATACAATGCCAAGTTTGGACATTTTCAGATTTCATTTGTAGTGATTTTCAATTTCACGGTCATTTAGCTCTCTAAACAAATCGGTAAATGACTGAAAAATAGCAAATGATGTCAGAAAGTGTTGAAAATTGATGACGT
>NW_025233163.1:0-1413 GCF_018294505.1 Triticum aestivum | reverse complement strand
AAAAATAGCAAATGATGTCAGAAAGTGTTGAAAATTGATGATGTCGCTTTGAATGGTGCGTACGGAACGCAAAAAAAGTCTGAAGTTGTAATAAGTTTAAAAAAATGAAGTGCCAGTGTAAAAGATGAGTTCTCGTCCGAAACCCTGATACTTCGAAAGAGATTGTCCAGTTTGTACACGAAGTGCGTCCATTTTTTGCCGTAACCCTCTCTACTCTTTTGCACATGCTATGTGGGTGAAATGATGATACCATGCCAAGTTTCGACATTTTTAGAGTTCATTTTGTAGTTATTTTCATTTCACGGTCATTTAGCTCTCTAAACAAATCGGTAAATGACTAAAAAATAGCAAATGATGTCAGAAAGTTTTGAAAATTGATGACGTCGCTTTGAATGGTGTGTACGGAACGCAAACAAGTCTGGAGTTGTAATAAGTTTAAAAAAATGAAGTGCCCATGTAACAGATGAGTTCTCGTCAGAAACCCTGATGCTTCGAAAGAGATTGTCCAGATTGTACACGAAGTGCGTCCAGTTTTTGCCGTAACCCTCTCTACACTTTTGCACGTGCTATGTGGGTGAAATGATGATACCATGCCAAGTTTGGACATTTTCAGAGTTCATTTTGTAGTGATTTTCAATTTCACGGTCATTTAGCTCTCTAAACAAATCCGTAAATGACTGAAAAATAGCAAATGATGTCAGAAAGTGTTGAAAATTGATGACGTCGCTTTGAATGGTGCGTACGGAAGGCAAAAAAAGTCTGAAGTTGTAATAAGTGTAAAAAAATGAAGTGCCAGTGTAACAGATGAGTTCTCGTCAGAAACCCTGATACTCCGAAAGAGATTGTCCAGTTTGTACACGAAGTGCGTCCATTTTTTACTGTAACCCTCTCTACTCTTTTGCACGTGCTATGTGGGTGAAATGATGATACCATGCCGAGTTTGCACATTTTCAGAGTTCATTTCTAGTGATTTTCAATTTCACGGTCATTTAGCTCTCTAAACAAAACGGTAAATGACTGAAAGATAGCAAATGATGTCAGAAAGTGTTGAAAATTGATGATGTCGCTTTGAATGGTGCGTACGGAACGCAAAAAAAGTCTGAAGTTGTAATAAGTTTAAAAAAATGAAGTGCCCATGTAACAGATGAGTTCTCGTCCGAAACCCTGATACTTCGAAAGAGATTGTCCAGTTTGTACACGAAGTGCGTCCAGTTTTTGCCGTAACCCTCTCTACTCTTTTGCACATGCTATGTGGGTTAAATGATGATACCATGCCAAGTTTGGACATTTCAGAGTTCATTTGTAGTGATTTTCAATTTCACGGTCATTTAGCTCTCTAAAAAAATCGGTAAATGACTGAAAAATAGCAAATGATGTCAGAAAGTGTTGAAAATTGATGACGTTGCTTTGAAT
>NW_025233162.1:0-8445 GCF_018294505.1 Triticum aestivum | reverse complement strand
TTTTCTTTATTTTTTTTCTTTTCTTTTTAAGTTAAAATATTGTTCAGAATTTTGAAAAAAATTCTTGTCAAAATTTGTTCATATTTTTGAAATAATGTTCACATTGCCAAAATTTTGGTTGCAATTTCAAAAAAAGTTACAGTTTTCATACTTTTGGTTACAATTCAAAAAGATGTTCCAAATTCCAAATTTTTTTCACATTTTTAAAAAATTGTTCTCAATGTACAAAAATGTTTGGAATTTCAAAATTTGTTCATCGCTTCAAAAAATACTTTTGGAGTTTTGTTCATGTTATGGAAACTGTTCGAAATTTATATTTTTTCACATTTTCAAAAATTGTTTGCACTATTAAAAAATGTTCGGAATTTCCAAAGAAAATCATGTAGAAAAAGGTTGGGAGTTTCAAAAGTTTGTTCGCATTTTTCAAAAACAACTGTTCTCGGTTTTAATTTTTGTTTGTGTTCTGAAAAAACTTTACAATTTTAGATTTTTTGTTCATTTTTCTAAAATATGATCAGAATTTATAAATTTGTTCATTTTTTCAAAAAAAAATTAGGTTTAAATTACGTGTTTTTTCGAAATTTGTTCAAAATTTCAAATGTTGTTCAAAATTTCAGTTTTCTGTTCTCCTTTGTCGAAATTTTCTGTTACAAATTTGTTTGCAATTTTGAAAAATGTTGTTGTTGTTTCTTGTAACGTTCCGCTGCTAATTTAGCACTGGCGCAGTGGCTAGCATAGCATGCGCTAGACGGCAAGGTCGCCGGTTTGAATCCCCGCGCCAGTCTATTCATTTTTTCACATTTTATTATCTCGCGAATGGGCCGGCCTAGGTTTGGCCATGCTTTTGCGAAACGTGGACATTTCGACGCAGCTAGCGTCACATAGGAGCTCCCCAGTTCGAATACCCTCGTTCCCTCGTTTGCGGGAGCAACTAATTAACGAGCACCCCTTCGGGAGCCTCGCAACGATCAGCGCCACTTGGCGCGCTCTCAGCCATTTGCCACGTGTCACGCTCTGGGCGCTCCCTCCGAATTTTGTTTTTTTATTTTCCCCCACGCTTTTTCGGCTTTTTAAACGTTTTTTTTGTTTCTTTTGATTTTTTGGTTTTCTACCGGTCTTCCCTAGCATTTCGACAAAAAAAAATCGAAACAAATATTTTTATGCGCAAAAAAACACATTTTTTTCGCGAGAGTCAGGGATTTGTTTTCGCGAGAGGCACGGTTGTGCTTTCGGGGGAGGCACGGCCGTGCCTCTTGAAAACGAAAAAAAACGTATTTTTTCTTTCGCGAGAGGAACGGTTTTGCTTCCGCGAGAGGCACGGTTGTGCCTTCGCGAGAGGCACGGGTGTGCCTCTTTCGGAAAGGGAAAAAACGCGTTTTCTGTTTTTTTTTCTTTCGTGAGAGGCACGGTTTTGCTTCCGCGAGAGGCACGGTTGTGCTTCCACGAGAGGCACGGGCGTGCCTCTTCCGGAAAGGGAAAAACGCGTTTTCTGTTTTTTTTCTTTCGCGAGAGGCACGGTTTTGCTTCCGCGAGAAGCACGGTTGTGCTTTCACGAGAGGCACGGGCGTGCGTCTTTCGGAAAGGGAAAAACACATTTTCTGTTTTTATTATTTCATTAGAGGCACGGTTTTGCTTCCGCAAGAAGCACGGTTGTGATTTCGTCAGAGACATGGGCATGCCTCTTTCGGAAAGGGAAAAAACCGCGTGTTCCGGTTCGGTTTTTTCGTCGGTTTTTTCGTCCAGTTTTTTCGTGAAAAAAAGTTTGTCAAAACCTGTCAACATAGGATCTAGTTTTGAAGAACTCGACGAGAGGAATCCAACGGCGAAAGTGGTTCGAGATTTGGACGCACGGTTTAAAAGATAAAATGTTTTGAATAAACGGATCTATGAAAAAAAGGAAAACTACCAGGTTGCGACAAGTGGCGCACATGCAGCGCACCACTTGTCGCAACCTGAGAAAGTTGGAGTGATCTCCGCAAGAAGTATCCTTAACTAGTGATTTCGCTCGTTTGCTACATAGTGTTTCTATTTCAGTGTGCATTAGTGGACCGGCCCGATTTGTCAGAATACTTCAGCAAGAGAAATTTCCAGGCTGGCTCAATGCGATAAATAGCTCACGGCCCAGCCCAGTAAGCAAACTCCATCTCATGGCAGGACAAATCCGAGAGCAGCTAATTAACGAGCGCTCCTTCGAGAGCCTCGCAATGATTAGGGCCACTTGGCGTGCTCTCAGCTATTCGCCACGTGTCGCGCTTTGGACGCTTCCTCCGGATTTTTTTTTTCAGCACGCGTTTTCGGCCTTTTAAACTGGTTTTTTCGACGTTTTGGTTTTCCACCGGTCTTCCCTAGCTTTCTGACAAAAAAAATCGATTTTTTTTCGCAAAAAAACTCGTTTTTTTCTTTCGCGGGAGTTACGGTTTTGCTTCCGCGAGAGGCACGGTTTTGCTTTCGCGAGAGTCACGGCCGTGCCTCTCGGAAACGAAAAAAAATATGTTTTTTGTTTTGTTCCTTCCGCAAGAGTCACGTTTGTGCTTTCGCGAGAGTCATGGCCGTGCCTCTCAGAAACCTAAAAATGCGTTTTTTGTTTTTTCTTTCTTTCACGTGAGTCACGGTTTTGCTTCCGCGAGAGTCACAGCCGTGCCTCCTCTGAAACAAAAAAAAATGTATTTTCTGTTTTTTTCTTTCGTGAAAGTCACGGTTTTGCTTCCTCGAGAGGCATGGTTGTGCTTTCGCGAAAGTCACGGCCGTGCCTCCTTGGAAACGAAAAAAAAAGGTGTTTTTTTTTTCATTTAGCGAGAGTCAGCAGTTTTACTTCCGCGAGAGGCACGGTTATGATTTCGTCAGAGGCACGGGCGTGCCTCCTTCGAAAAGCGAAAAAACCCGTGCTCCCGGTTCGGCTTTTTGGTCCGGTTTTTTCGTGAAAAAAAGTTCGTCAAAAGCTATTAACATGGGATCTAGTTTTGAAGATCTCGACGCGAGGAATTCAACGGCGAAAGCGGTTCGAGATTTGGACGCGCAGTTTAAGAGATACTAAAACGTTTTGAATAAACGGATCTACGAAAAAAATGAAAACTCCCAGGTTGCGACAAGTGGCGCACATGCAGCGTGCCACTTGTCGCAACCTGGAGAAGTTGGAATGATCTTCGCAACGAGTACTCCTTAACTAGTAATTTCGGACAATCTCCACGAGCACTCTACCTTCTTTTCGATCCCCTCTGTTCAAATCCAACCGGAACGCCTCTTCTCCTTATGGTTCCCGGATCCCGCCAAGCCCTAGAGGTTGTTTGGATCGCAGCCCTCGGCAGCCCATCCAAAAAATTGGTCATTGACCAGACTTGCCTTCGCGTTTGCATGGCTGCCAATATTTTGGTGCGCCCGACCCATCCCACGCTGGAGCAGTTGATTTGACACCAAATCGTTGGCAAATCTGAGGCGCCCAGATCTTGCGCCAACTATTTGGCTAGCCCACGATTGGCAGGGCTGCCACGGGCGTAAACCAAAACAGCCCCTAGCCTCAGCAATCCCTAATCCACCATGCAACAACGGCGGCGAGGGCAGGGAGTTCGCCAGCGTCCAGTTCCGGCTCATCTGATTCGACATGCGCCGTAGAGCGTGCAACTCTGTTTAGGCAAGTTACATCATGATACTTAACTGTTACCGTTGTGGGATCCGGGAGAACCTGTTTTTAAGAATGCCCTGCAGGCTGGATCCATCATCGTGAGCCAGCCTGCACTGTGTGCGTGTCCCTGAAAGAGCGAGCTTGGCTTTTCCAGCTAGTTAGCTGGTTACTGTTTTTCTGCCGATTTGTTTGTGTGTTTGTTTGTCGATTCACGTTCTGTGTCTATGCTTCAGGTCAACTACAGGCCTCCGCTTGCTTTGCAAGCGATACGTGTCTGTCTGGACGTGCTCATTTCATCTGTAGGTTATCTGCATGCCAAGCATCAGGAATTTGATGTAGGTACAACATCTTCTGTATTTGTGATATGCTTCCAAGTGGTTATGTTGCAAGCTGCTATTTTTGTTTAGTAGCTAAAATGCACCGGTAAGGATACGTGTATTAGTATTGGGCCTATGTGGATATGAAAATTCGTCATTGTTGAGAAGTACCACTGCCAATACGGGGATACGTTTCACTAATTTCTTTTATTTCACAGAAGAATAAATAGAGGAACAACAGATTACCTTGTTGGTTACCCTGGCCTGCTGAAATTGCAGATGTACCTTGTTGGTCGCGAGGGTTATGGCAGGGAGATCCACTTTCACCATTCCTCTTTCTCTTTGTTGCGGACGGACTAGTGGCCTTGCTGAAGAAGGAGGCGCAAGAGACACATGTTTCACCATTGAAAGTGTGTCCTAGGGCACCCGGGATTTCACACCTATTGTTTGCCAATGATACACTTTTGTTCTTCCGTGCAACAGAAGGTGAGGCGCAGCGCATCAAGGGAGTACTGGATGTTTATGCTAATGCTACCGGACAATGAATTAATCCTCAAAAATGCTCCATCCTTTTTGGTGAACATTGCAGTCAAGGTGACAAGGATAATGTGGTTCGTGTACTGGAAGTGCACAATATTAGCTTCGAAGAGAAATATCTCGGACTTCCCACTCCTAATGGGCGTATGAGTAAGGGTCGTTTCCAGAACATCCAGGAAAAGTTTACAAACAGGTTCATCATGTGGTGTGACTCGATGGCACAAAGCGGGAGAGAGGTGCTAATAAAGTCCATTGCCCAAGCACTACCTACATATCTAATGAGCGTCTTCAGGTTGCCTGCGTCAACTTGTGGTGATCTCACCCGCATGGTGCGTAACTTCTGGTGGGGTGCTGAAAAAGGGCGGCGGAAAACGCATTGGCGTGCATGGGAGAGGCTGATCCGACCGAAGTCACATGGAGGCATGGGGTTCCGTGAGTTCCGCTTGTTCAACCAAGCTTTGCTGGCACGCCAAGCTTGGCGAATCCTCTCTAACCCGGACAGTCTGTGCGCACAAGTGATGAAAGCTAAATATTTTCCATCTGGTCTCCTTGTGGACATTGTTTTCCCGTCCAACTCTTCACCAACTTGGCAAGCAGTGGCGCATGGGCTGGAGCTTCTGAAGCATGGTATTTTATGGCGGGTAGGCAATGGGCAATCCATTCGTATATGGAGAGATCGTTGGATCCCGAACGGTGGCTCTGGCAAGCCTATCACCGTGTAGGGGCGATGCCGTCTGAGAAGAGTTTCCGAGCTGCTGGATGAACGTGGTGCATGGCGTATGGACCTTTTACAACAATATTTCAATCCGGTAGATGTCGAGCAGATTGTTAAAATTCGGACTTCTCCACGGCTCGAAGAGGATGTCCTTGCTTGGGAACCAGAGCGTAATGGTATCTTCACGGTTCGAAGTGCGTACCGGCTTGCACTTGATGAACGTCTCCATCCATCTTCAGTCGCCGCGAGCAGGGCACCGGACGGGCGACGAGCCGTCTGGGCTTTTTTATGGAGGTGCCCTGCTCCTCCTAAGGTGCGTGTGTTTGCTTGGCGGGTGGCGACGAACTGTCTGGCCACATGGACTAATAAACATGCTCGTAGCCTTGAAGTATCTAACTTGTGTCCTGTTTGTGCTACCGAACCGGAGGACACTTTTCATGCTCTCTGCAGATGTCGTCATGCGATCACCTTGTGGCAAGCTATGGCGCGGCAATGGAATATTCCGGACATCCGTCAAGTCATGCACACTGGGCCAGAGTGGCTTTTTCATGTGCTCGCAGACTTGTCACCAGAGGAGCGGATGTATACGCTCATGACGATTTGGCGTTGCTGGCATGTGAGGAATGAGATCGTCCACGACAAACGACCACCGCCGGTCGAAGCCTCGACCAGATTCCTATCCAGCTATATCAACTCATTGCTAACCATCCAGGCGTACCCTCATGGAGATCACATCAAAGGAAAAATGGTGGCTGCACCTTTGTATAGCAGGAAATTGTTATCACATGTAGAGCGTGAGAAGCCATCAGCACTTGGATGGGAGGCACCGCCAGCCGGCTGGGCTGCGCTCAACATCGACGGGTCCTTTTCTGCCAAGGACGGAACTGCAGGAGCTGGCATGGTCCTCCGGGATGAATATGGAGATATTATTTTTTCGTCTTGCCGTGAGTTAAGGCAGTGTGCATCACCACTAGAATCTGAACTTGCTGCATGTTCAGAAGGCATCTCCCTGGCTATCCAGTGGTCTGAGCTGCCTTTTGTGATTCAAGCGGACTGCGCAAAAGTGGTAAAACTAATTGAAGGAGGTACTGGCGACCGATCGGAGCATATGATGTTGATCCACGAGATTACTTCGCGTCTTCAGGAACATGGCGAATTCTTAGTTAAGCTTGTGAGGCGTGAACAAAACGTGGTTAGTCATTTTTTAGCGAACTTTGGTCGAATAAAGAAGCGCACTGCGGTGTGGCTTCATTCTGGGCCGGACGAGGTTCCGGACCTATGTAATGCAGACATGGCTGCCACTTAATTAATGAATTCCTTTTCCCCGCAAAAAAAAAACCGTCTGCAGTTGACAATGTTTTTTTTTTGCGGGCATCCAGTTGACAATGTTGATGCCCGGCCAACATTGTTCTGAAAGTTCTGAAAGTATAGAATTTTGGACTTCTAGAATATAGGGAGTTGACAAATATATGGCCGTAGGAGCCCGGCCAGACCATCAGAAGAGGCAAAGCAACCCTGCGGCTCAAAAGGCGGCAGTCTATCACTAAATATTCAGGCGACAAGTAAGAGGCCTAGTACTTTTGCAGGCTTGGTTGATTGCTTGATGCCGCTGCATGACCTTGTTGGAAAAACAGAGAGCTCTGCATTTGGCAACTTCTTTTTGTGAGGACTGATTGACTGAACAAGTTCGTTACAGACCATCTTCATGATTTGCCGATCTATGGTTGAATTGGCCTCAAAGTAGGCCTTCTACATAAATGGAGTTCGTCAACGTATCCGAGAAAATCCGACCACTGTGGAGGTTGTTGTGCTTAACGGCATCCCTTTCAGATTGTTGCACCCTGCAAACAAACTCTGTTTGTGCTTTGCCAGAACCGGCACTGCAGATCAAAGCCCACCATTATCAACCTTTGGAGTTGTTCTCTAGTGTAAAAGAATTATGCTAGGTACAGATTGTTGTACAAGCCTAGGGATAGCCTAGCCTGGAAGAATAGGCTGATGCTGACTATACATTAGACCAAGATGACCATGACTGTGCTCCAAGATCAGCCCAAGGAAACAAGGTTCCTCGTCAAAATTATGCACAAGGAAATGTTAAGAAATTCGACTATATGTATTTATCAACATATGCATGTATTTCAGCTGAAATACTGGTTATTTCGTTCAAGAACAATGGATTATATTAACGAAAATGCGAGTAATCAACGGTTACACATACGTTTATCACCATATGCACACTGGTACTCATCAGGTACTAAAACATTAAAAATTCTCTCGGAACAAAAGGAGAACTCTGCTACTCATGTTTTAAACTCGAAAACGATCTACACTTCCGAGATCTACTCAGTATGAGGAGCCGCTCAGCTACCTCCGTCATCATTGGTCTTCGATCCACATCAAGGCTAAGGCAATCCATGGCCATATCTGCTAGACTATCAAGAAGCTCCAAATCTTTTGTTACTGCAATTTCCTTGTCAAAAAACTCAGTTGCTTTCTTTCCTTTCTTACGAGCTTCAAGAAAATTCTTTACCAAGCTAGTATTGTCAGAATGTGTGGCTTTCTTCCTGGTTATAAGCTCTAAGATGACAACTCCAAAACTATAGACATCACTTTTTTCGGTGAGTAGGCCTTCTTGCAGATATATTGGGTCCATATAATTCATGTCTCCGATGACTGATCCTGTGTGCTGCTTGTCCCTCACAATCAACCTGGATATACCGAAATCTGAAATCTTCGGTAGAAAGTTATCATCCAATAGTATATTTGCTGGTTTAACATCACCATGTAGAATTTTAATATTGGCCTTTGAATGCATATAGGCTAGACCATCCGCTGACTGTGCAGCAATACTTAAACGCGCATCCAAGCTGAGATCGACCTTGATATAACTATTGTGAAGAATGTCATGAAGGCTACCTTTGGAGATAAACTCGTATACCAACATGGGGGTATCAACTTCTAGGCAACAACCTATCAGCCTAACAATGTTCTTGTGGATGACTTGGGATTGAATGATGACTTCATTTGCAAACTGTTCATTCTCCATCACACTACCATTAATTGGCTTCTTTACTGCAACCGGTTTATT
This sequence comes from Triticum aestivum, assembly GCF_018294505.1. Classification (NCBI taxonomy): domain Eukaryota; kingdom Viridiplantae; phylum Streptophyta; class Magnoliopsida; order Poales; family Poaceae; genus Triticum; species Triticum aestivum. Next base: position 169 of record NW_025233162.1, on the reverse strand, counting down.
GTCAAGAAGACCCTTGTAAACTTCACCGAAGGCACCTTTTCCTATTAAATTGTTGCTCTTTAAAATTGGTTTAAGCTCCTCCTTTTTGAAAAGCTTTATGATATGTGCCTTCTCTAATGTAGGCCCACCATTCTTCTTGTAAAATTCCCTCATTTTCATTTTCTCTTTG
>NW_025233161.1:0-8446 GCF_018294505.1 Triticum aestivum | reverse complement strand
CCCAGCGGGCCATGTCACTACTTGGGCTGAATTCAGCGAGGCTTTCCGTGAACATCACATTCCGGAGGGTCTCATGGACCGTAAACGTGAAGAATTTTGCAGTTTCACCCAAGGCCGACTTTCTGTGAATGCTTACAGCAGGGAGTTTGGTAACCTCGCACGATATGCAACTGAGGAAGTTTCTACTGACGCCAAGAAGCAAGCAAGGTTCCGTAAGGGCCTTAGTCCTGAGCTTCGCCGCGACCTCCGTCTGCATGAGTGCACATCTTTTTCGAAACTTGTCAACAAAGCCATCAGTGCTGAAACCGGTCAGACTGACTATGACGCAACACGCAAGCATGGCCGTGATATGGGTTCCTCATCCGGTGCTGGTCCTCAGAAGCGCCGCGTGTGGGTGCCCAACACCGCCCTGCCACCCAGGTTCACACCGAGGCCATCTTTCCAGGCGCCTCGCCCTGTTCAACAGTCTGCACCGGCCAAGTCCTATGGGGGTCCAACTAACAATGCTCCTCCACGTACCAGTTCCGTGACTTGTTTCAAGTGTGGGGAATCTGGTCACTATATGCGTGAGTGTCCCCAGACCAACCCCAATCAATCTTCTAAAGCTGTTGGCCGTGGCAAGCCGACAGGGAAAGTGTTCCACGCCAAGCCGGTCACCGCTTCACGTGGCCATGTCAACTGTATCTCTGCCAAAGAAGCTCAAGAGGATCCCAACGTCGTTCTCGGTACGCTTCTTGTTAATTGCCACCCGGCATCTGTTCTTTTCGATACAGGAGCCTCTCATTCTTTTATATCCGAAAATTATGCTCGTTTGCATAACGTTGCATTCTGTGACATGCCATCCGCTATGGAAATTTCTACCCCTGGTTCTAGATGGCAGACCTCTAGGGTAAGTTATGGAAATGAAATCCAAGTCGACAGACTTGTTTTCCTCGCATCTTTGATAGCCCTTAAATCTTCAGATATTAATATCATTTTGGGTATGGACTGGATGTCAGCTCATCAAGCCAAAATTGATTGCTTCTCTAGGACTGTTCAACTGACCCATCCTTCGGGGAAGATAGTCAATGTCTTGACCCGAATAGCCAAGCGACAATTATATTCTCTTAACGCCAGCCCTTTGCCAGACCTTGAGGACGTTCCGGTAGTCCGTGACTTCCCGGATGTCTTTCCAGAGGAATTGCCAGGTGTTCCACCTGACAGGGATGTTGAGTTCGTAATAGACCTCATTCCAGGAACCGTCCCGATTGCTAGAAGACCCTATAAGATGGCACCCCTAGAACTAGCCGAGCTTAAGAAACAACTCGATGAGTCCTTGAAAAAGGGTTTCATCCGACCTAGTTCATCTCCGTGGGCTTGCCCCGTCCTATTCGTCAAGAAGAAGGATGGTACGGACCGGATGGTTGTAGATTACCGACCTGTCAATTTGGTCACAATCAAGAACAAATATCCACTTCCCAGGATCAACGATCTGTATGATCAGCTCGCTGGATCCTCAGTCTTCTCCAAGATGGATTCGAGGTTGGGCTACCATCAAATCAAAATCAGAAACGGGGACATTCCTAAAACGGCCTTTGTTACTCGTTATGGCCAATACGAGTACACCGTCATGTCCTTCGGTTTAACCAACGCTCCAGCCACCTTTTCTCGGTTAATGAACTCAATCTTCATGGAGTATTTGGATAAGTTTGTCGTAGTTTATCTCGATGATATACTCATCTACTCCAAGAACGAGGAAGAACATGCCGAACATTTAAGGCTAGTGTTGAAGAAACTTCGAGAGCATCGCCTTTATGCCAAATTTTCAAAATGTGAATTCTGGTTGTCAGAAGTGACCTATCTGGGTCATGTAATATCTGGTAAAGGTATTGCTGTTAACCCTGAGCGAGTTCAAGCCGTCCTTAATTGGACTCCACCTGAATCGGTCAAGCAAGTTCAGAGTTTTCTGAGCTTAGCGAGTTATTGTCATCGCTTTGTCGAGAACTTCTCCAAAGTTGCTAAACCTCTAACCGAACTCCTCAAGAAAGATAATAAGTTCAAATGGACTTCACAATGTGAGCACAGCTTTCAGGAACTGAAAAGACGCCTGACCTCTGCTCCCGTGCTGGTACCGCCAGACTTCTCCAAGGACTTCGTTATCTACTGCGACGCCTCGCGACAAGGACTAGGTTGCATTCTCATGCAAGATCGACACGTAATTGCTTACGCTTCACGGCAATTGCACCCACATGAGGAGAATTATCCTACTCATGATCTAGAGCTTGCAGCCGTAGTCTATGCACTTAAGACCTGGCGACATTACCTCCTCGGTAATCGTTGCGAAATATTCACTGATCACCAAAGTCTGAAGTATATTTTCACCCAACCGGATTTGAATCTCAGGCAGAGACGTTGGGTTGAATTGATCACAGACTTCGACTTAGGAATAACCTATACCCCAGGGAAAGCCAACGTCATGGCTGATGCGCTAAGTCGTAAATCTTATTGTAACAACCTGATGTTACAACAAAGTCAACCGCTTCTCCATGAGGAATTTCGGAAGCTTAACCTTCACATTGTTCCTCAAGGTTTTCTTTCCACCTTGGTAGCAAAACCTACTCTCACGGATCAAATCATCGCTGCCCAAAAGCGAGATAAGGGAATATCTAAAATCAAAGAGAACATTGCTAGCGGAGGTGCTAGTTGTTTCTCCACCAATGATCATGGTGTTGTGTACTTTGAGAACCGTCTAGTGGTTCCCAAGAACCAGCATCTACGGCAGTTGATCCTTAAGGAGGCTCATGAATCTCCTCTCACCATTCATCCCGGTAGCACTAAAATGTATCAGGACCTACGCCAGAGGTTCTGGTGGACTAGGATGAAGAGAGAAATTGCTCAGTATATTGCAAATTGCGACGTCTGTCGTCGTGTAAAAGCAGAGCATCAACGGCCTGCTGGCACCCTTCAACCCTTAGCTATTCCTGAATGGAAATGGGATAAAATTGGTATAGATTTCATTACCGGTTTTCCCAGGACCAAGAGAGGGAATAATGCTATTTTCGTCGTGGTCGATCGTCTTTCCAAAGAAGCCCACTTCTTACCTGTTCGTGAGAGTATAACCGCTAGTCAGCTGGCAGATTTGTACATCTCCCGAATAGTGTCTCTCCATGGTGTTCCTTTGGAAATTAACTCGGATCGAGGAAGTCTTTTCACCTCTCGATTTTGGGAAAGTTTCCAAAATGCTATGGGAACCCGTCTCTCCTTTAGCACCGCTTTCCACCCTCAGTCGAGTGGTCAAGTGGAACGCGTCAACCAAATTCTAGAAGACATGCTTCGAGCCTCCGTTATCTCTTTCGGAATGGACTGGGAGAAGTGCCTTCCATTTGCCGAATTCGCTTACAACAACAGCTATCAATCTAGCTTGGGTAAAGCCCATTTTGAAGTTCTCTATGGACGACGATGTCGAACACCCCTTAACTGGTCAGAGACCGGGGAAAGACAATTCTTTGGCCCGGATATGATTCAGGAAGCAGAAGAACAAGTTCGTATCGTTCGTGAAAAGTTGAAAACAGCCCAATCTCGTCAAAAGAGTCAATATGACCGAAAACATAAGGCTATGACTTTCGAGGTTGACGAGAAGGCTTATCTTCGGGTCACCCCTCTGAAGGGAACCCATCGTTTCGGTATCAAAGGCAAATTGGCTCCTCGTTACATTGGACCTTTTCGCATTCTTGCCAAACGAGGAGAAGTTGCCTACCAGTTGGAACTACCTCCGCACCTCTCCAGAGTTCACGATGTCTTCCACGTTTCTCAACTCAGGCGTTGCTTCTCGGATCCTATCCGTGAAGTGGACCACGAAACGCTTGATCTCCAAGATGATCTTACATATCGAGAGTACCCCATTCGTACCCTCGATCAAGCCGAACGTACCACGCGACGTCATAATATCAAGTTTCTCAAGGTTCAATGGTCGCACCATTCTGAGGATGAAGCAACTTGGGAAAGGGAGGATCGTCTTCGACTTGAATATCCCGCCTTCTTCTCGGAGGAACCCAAATCTCGGGACGAGATTCTTTTGAGTGGGGGTGAGTTGTCACACCCTAGCTAGTCATGCATTAGAGTGTTGCATCATGTTTACTCTTTCATCAGAAACTTGAAATGGGGATGACAGAACCCCCAGTCCCCTCTGAAACCAACTAGGGTTACTAAAATAATTTTTCAATGAACCTGAAATGCCCTTCTAAAATGCCCATCATTTTTGTCTTGGTTCAGAACCTCTGCCAAAAGTGGTGCACATTTTCCTAGGCCATCCTAGGGTTTTTGAATTAAATCATAAATATTTGAATTTGGGCATTTAAAATAATATAAAATATTTAAATGCTCAAATATCTCCAAACTAAAATGTTTCATGTTGGAAATAATCCAACTATGGGCCAGGAATAGTTTGGTGATTTTTGAAGTTGTCTAGGTATTTTATTTAATTCAACAAAGTTGCAGATATATTAAATAAAAACAGAAATAGAAAAAAAGGGGAAAACTTACCTGGCGCCACCACAGGCCCACCAGCCAGCCCACCTGGCCGGCCCAGCCCGGCCACCGCTCCAGCGAGCTGCTTGGCTTGCCAGGCAGGCAGCCAAGGTGCTCGGCGGCGGCACCGCAGCTCGCCACGCAGCTGCACGCCGCCCGGCCTCCCCCTCTCGCCGCCCTGATGGCCTGGACGAGCTCCACGTCGCGCCCCGACCCTCCTGGACACCTCCATTCGCCCCCAGCTCCTCTCCCTCGCGCTCCCACGCCATGGCCGACGCCACCGTCGCCGCACCACCGTCGTAGCCGTGCTCCCCGTCGTCTCCACGCCGCGCCACCCTGTCCAGAAGCTCCGCCGTCCTCTACTCCTTCGAGCTAGCCGAGCCCCGAGCGCTCGCGTGCCTCGAAGCCGCCGCACCAACCTCGCCCGAACCGCCATCGCCGGAGATCCCCTTCGCCGTCGCCGCCGCAGCAGCTCGTCCCCGACCCCGCCGGTGGCCTCTACGGGAGCGCTGTGAGCCTAGCTACTCCTCCGACCCTCTCTCTCTCATTCCCGAGCTGTGTAGCCACCGCACGAGGATCACACGCCCGCACCGTCGCGGACCTCGTCGCCGACGTGCTTCCGGCCACACTCCGGCCACAAGATGGTGTCCATCTTGCTCACCGAGTCCCACAGCACCTAGCTAGCCACTCCACGAGCCTCACCGACCCCTCTAGCGCCAAGTTCACCTTCGACCGAACCCCGGTGGCCGCCAAAGTCGTCGCCGGCGCCAACTCCGGCCACCCCGACCCCAACGGACTCCACCAAGAGCTGCGGCTTGTCCTCAGCTCCACTCCGGTGGTCTCCGCGGTCCATTTGGTGGCCGAAATGGCCAAAACCACTCCCGCCGCCGCGTCGGGCTCGCCGGCGGCTAAACGCCGGCAGCCGACTTTGACTTTGACCACGGGTGGGCCCTGGTTGACTCCCCTGAGTCAATGACAGGTGGGGCCCAGCCCTGTTAATTAAACAGGATTAGTTTTAATTAAATTTTAATTAAAATAATCACCCTGACATGCGGGACCCACTGTCAGGTTTGACCCAGACCTGTTCAGTTGACCACTGACGTCACACTGACGTCAGGCTGACGCAGTAATTGATTTTCTGGATTTAAATTAAATCAGGAAATTCCAGAATATTATTAAAACTTCAAAAATTCATAACTTTTATTCTGTAACTCCAAATTGGACAAATTATATATGAAAAATGATCAGTAAAATCCAATCTATCCATCTGTACTATTTTCATGCATGATCAAACAAGTTAAATTGATGTTTTAATCAGAACAAGGAAAAGCACTTTAAAAGGCCATGTTTGAGTTTGAAATTTGAATCTTTGATTCAAATTTGTTCAAACCCTTCTGGTTCTAGTTGCATTAGCCCAACACACTCATATTGCCATGTTTCATGCATGCATCATATTGTTGCACATTGTTTGGTGATGGTTGTATATCGGTGTTCTTTGCGGCAGGATCTGTCCCCGAGGAGTACCGTGACTACCCTAACGAAGAACCGTATCAGTGCAATGAACAATCAGGCAAGCAACCAACCATTTGATCATATCAATACAATCCCATGTTCTCGCTCCTGCTCTCTTTTACTGCATTAAGACAACGCGATTCAAACTGCTGTGTGCTACGGTAGTTGAACCCATTTCCTCTGCATGACCTGTCATTGCCACAGTAACTAGATGAAACCCACTAGCATGTGTAGGAGTTGATTGAGCCCTATGTATGTGTTGTTCCTACCTTGCTATGCCTGCTATGCTTAGAGTCGTGTCAGGTATGGTTCATCTGGGTGATGGGCTAGAGTGAAATGATTATGTCGGTAATAAGAGTGGTGTGGTGAACACGATTTGGTAAAGGTATCGATGAGAGGCCATGTAGGAGTACATGGTGGGTTGTTTCATTGAAGCCGACCTTAAGCACTGAGATCTGTATATGTGATTTAAGATACAGCTACTACCATGCATTGGGCCCTGAAATATGACCCCGCTCGACTTCTTATTCACCCTAGCTCTCTGTCCAGGAGTTGCAAGTAGTTTCTGGTGTTTGTAGCCTACTGGAGGCCGTGGACAGCGCTGACCGTAGGGGTGGGCTGTGATGCGGTAGGTACGTGTCCGGGTGTACCGAATACCCGTTAGGTATCTCGGGAACCCTGTTCACATCGTTCGGGGCCATATGGGAAACCTCGGCCGGACTCCCTGCGGATGGAACCTGAATAGGCGATAAACCTGGACTAGAGGCTTAAGTGTTTAGGTAGGTCGTGGTCTACACCCACGTCGGCTTTCGCTTGAAGTCTGCCGAGCACATGTCGTGTGCAGACGCTAAGTGGTGGAAACATGTATGAAGAAGTACACCCCTGCAGGGTTAACATGATCTATTCGAATAGCCGCGTCCGCGGTAAAGGACTACTTGGTTGCCTATACAGTTCATAGACAAGTAAATGGAAAACTACTAAAAGCCTCAAGATAAGTGTGAGTGCCGAGGATGGCTCTTCCGTAGGAAGACGGAGGTGGATCCTCGGTAGTGTATTGAAGTGGTGAGTAGTGGACTCGTGTGCGCAAAACCATTTCAAGTTGAAGTATCGTAGGATAGCCTAGCCAAGAGTCAAAGCTGGCTTGCTGCAATAACTCCACCAACCCTTCTTGATACTATGCATGTATGTAGGATCTGGTGTAAGTCTTGCTGAGTACCTTTGTACTCATGTTGCTATAATCTACATTTTTACAGAAGACGCTGCAACCCCTTCTGATGGGTTCTATGTAGACGTTGACATCAACGAGTAGGCTAAAGACCAGGTGGTGACCCTGAGCTTGTGAAGGACCACATAGTATAGCTAGGCTTTCCAAGCCTCTTTTATTTTACTAGTTGTCTGTACTCAGACAAGTTACTTCCGCTGCTGGTTTGTATGACTGTATGACTTGTATGTGGGGTCGTGAGACCCGTACCTATGTGTATGTTATGTATGGCTCACTGAGCCTTAAATAAAGTACTTGTGTCATAGAGTCATGTTGTGATGCTTCGTTGTATTTGCACATATCGAGCATATTGTGTGTATGATTGAAATGCTTGGTATGTGTGGGATCTGACTATCTAGTTGTTTATCTTTAGTAGCCTCTCTTACCGGGAAATGTCTCCTAGTGTTACCGCTGAGCCATGGTAGCTTGCTACTGCTCTGGAACACTTAGGCTGGCCGGCATGTGTCCTTCTTCGTTCCTGTGTCTGTCCCTTCGGGGAAATGTCACACTTTGAGTACCGGAGTCCTGTTAGCCCGCTACAGCCCGTTTTACCGGAGTCCTGCTAGCCCAGTGCTACAGCCCGGACCCACTTGCTGATGACCGACACGTTCGAAGCTGGGTCATGGATGCCTGTCCCTGTAAGTCTGTGCCACTTTGGGTTTATGACTAGTCATGTCAGCCCGGGCTCTTTATCATATGGATGCTAGCGACACTATCATATACGTGAGCCAAAAGGCGCAAACGGTCCCGGGAAAAGGTAAGACGACACCCGTGGGGATACCGTGCGTGAGGCCGCAAAGTGATATGAGGTGTTACCAGCTAGATCGATGTGACATCGAGTCGGGGTCCTGACACCCCGAGTGGGAGGCTGGCTCACCACTCGGTAGGATTTTCAAACACTTAGGCGAGTACTAGACTGCAGCTAAGCCCTCGCTGGGAGGGTCGCTCTCCACTCGGTAGGATTTTGAAACACATAGGAGAGTACTGGACTGCAGCTAAGCCCCCAAGTGGGAGGCTGGCTCACCACTCGGTAGGATTTTCAAACACTTAGGCGAGTATTGGACTGCAGCTAAGCCCCCGAGTGGGAGGCTGGCTCACCACTCGGTAGGATTTTCAAACACTTAGGCGAGTACTGGACTGCAGCTAATCCGCCGAGTGGGAGGCTGG
>NW_025233160.1:0-8447 GCF_018294505.1 Triticum aestivum | reverse complement strand
GGAAAGAAGAGAAGGAAGAAGAGAACGAGAAGAAGGAAGAAGGAGGAGAAGGGGCCAAACCCCCTGGACCTCTCGGGTGCCCGGCCATGGCAGCCCCGGGTGCCCGACCTCTACCTGGGCCATGCCCCAGCCGGCCCCGGGTGCCCGGCCCCTATCCTGGGCTCAGCCCAGCCAGCCCCAGGTGCCCGGCCCCTATCCTGGGCTCAGCCCAGCCGGCCCCGGGTGCCCGGCCAACCGGCCTCGGGTGCCCGGCCCTTGCCCAGCCGGCCGCTGGGAGCTATCCCGGGTGGCCGAGCTTGGCGCCCCAGGTGCCCGGCCCCTCGCCCGCCTGCTCTTGTCTTGGCCGGGTGCCCGACCACTTCCCCTCCGCGTGCCCGGCCCCGCCTGGACGCAGCCCCCTGACCGGTCCGGGTGCCCGGCCGGTTTCACCCCGGGTGCCCGGACCCTTCCCCGTGGTTACGCGTTTTTAGGGACTTTTTGGTCCTTTGTATCCCCTCTCCCTAATATTTCGTCCCTAGACTATATAAGTGGAACTCCTAGGTCATTTGTGGGTTAGCAAAGACTAGACTACACATTTTGAGCCTTTGCTCATTGTATCCCCTCCTCCTAGGAGCTCAAGCCCCCACCTTGGAAAGAATCCATAGGATTATCAAGGCCTCCTCTTGGAGAAGATCATCAAGACTTCACATAGTAATCATGTGGATCTTATGCGTGCCACTCTAGTGGATGTGATACTTGGTTTGTTTGAGAGATTTTGTTCTTGGTGTTCTTGAGTTTTTCCTCCTTTCCCCCTCCAAGAGTGAAAAGATCCTTCCTAGGATTTGACCCTACAATATCTTGGTATCAGAGCCAGGTTTATTCACATCTTGGAGTCCCATCCCCCCATTTGCTAGCTTGATTTTGTTGTTTTTCGTCCAAATCCGAAAATCCCCACGAAAAATAGCCCCAAAATTTTTTCTTGCAATTTGTTGGATCTTGTGAGATTTGGTTGTTTTGGTCCATGGATTCGATGTTTGGCAAGTGGATCTAGCCCTTCCCCAACAATCCCCACCCTTCCCACCACGAAATCCACTGAATTTGGCCTTTCCCCCAAAATTTCCGCCCAAATCGGCCACCACCCGGTGCCCGCACCTCGAACCACCGGGCACCCGCACCACGCCCAGCTACCCTCGGGTACCCGCACTTCACACCCCCAGGTGCCCGCACCCCCTGAAATCAGCCCACTACCAACACCATTTTGGCCATAACTTCCACCTCCCAAGCCCGTTTTTTGTGTTCTTTAGCTCGTTGAGAAGCCCTTGACATCCCCCATCCACTCATCCCACTTCCACCACCATTAACCCCCATCCAAAAATTCATCACAAATACACCCACCTTCCGCATTTGATCGATTTTGTGTTGCCTTTTGCGTTTCCTAAGGTGTTTCGGCTACGTGGGAGCGTGTGACATCTTCGTTACCATCATCGACTCAGAGTCATCTTCATCGCTAACCGTAAGAAAGGACGGTAACCTCGACGACACTTACCCCTTACCTTGCTTTTGCATTGATAGCCCGAGCCACTTTGCATTGCTTACCCATTGAGACTAGCAAGTTGAGAATTGTCGGGCCACGCTATTGTGCATTGTAGTGATCGTATCATCTTAGTGCCATAAGTCTCTCCTGTGCATATCATACATACTTGTCTCATATCTTACTCGGCTCGAGCATCAAGCATAGAAAAAAAAGAGAAGAAAAGCTTTTAAGCAAAAGAGGAGCAACAAAGAGCTTGTAAGCAATAGAGTGAGCCATTTGCATACCTATAACATCTTGGTCATCGCATCCATACCATAGTTGGGATTGAAGACGGCACGGTTCTCTCATAGGTAGGTGCACAAGCGTATCTTGCCCATTTGAGCAATCGAGCTAGTGTCTCTCGAGCATTCGCACAACAAGAGCATTTTCCGTGGTTGCACATTTTGAGCTCACACCTTGGTTGTGCGGATCCCATCTATCTTCCGTGCGTGTGTACCTAGTGATACCATTGGGTTTGATCTATTTGCTTTACTTGCATTTTTGTGAACCTTCTCAACCTTATCGATATCTTGACTAACATTTGCTTGAAATTTTTGCCACCATCCTAACCGAGCTACTCCATAAGCCTCTTACGTGTAGGTGTGAGAAACAAACCCGGTTCCAATTCTCCTATTGTGGCATTACATTGAGTGACACTTGTTACATCTTCAATCCTCGGAGAAGGTAACTTTGGTATTGTTCTCTCTCTTTCCTACTCACCCCACTTGGTTATGATGGATAGGCCAAGCGCGTCGTCGAACCCACTTTTCGAGGAGCAAGGTGATGATTCCGGATATGTCTCCAAGAACCACTTCTTCATCGCGCAACGAGCGCTTCATCAAGAAAACGTCGCATTGGGTCAATGCTTCGAACAACTTGCCTCCAACCTTCGTCAAAACATCAACGACAAATTCAACACACAAATGGAAGAGCTCCGCAACATGATCGTTCGACGCCCGTCTTCCTCATCGGCTTCTTCAAGACGGCGCCACTCAAGTCACCGTACAAGTCGGCAATCTTCGGACTACTCCTCTTATGATGCAAGTCCACCACGAGCTCGCCCTCCTCGACGTGATCATCATCAAGCTCACCAAGCTCAAGAAAATCCATTCCATGGCAATGGATTACAAGACCGAGTTCGAGCATGTGAACGGATGCGACACCAAGTCCCTCATGAAGCAATGGAGCAAGAGCAAATACCTCCACAAGTACCACTTCAAGCCCCTCAAGACGGTGATGCACTTCGACAAGCACAAGAGCAACATGAAACACAAGCCCTCGACCGTGAAGCTCAAGCACTTGAAGCACAACAAGCTCTACGCGAGGCCACTAGAGCCGTTGAAGTCTGCAACTGCCAAGTGCGAGAACAAGAGGAAGCTCTTCGACGCGAGATACAAGAAGAAGCCGCCCGACGTGAAGAAAAACAAGAAAGGCGCAACCAAGCGCACATTCCTCGCCCTCCTCCAAGACAAGAGCGACACCAAGTGGAACAAGTGCTTCAAGACCCTCCTCCACGCCAAGAGCAACATCATGAGGAACGAGCATTTGAGGACTTTCCAAGGCAAGAGCGATATCACAACCGCTATCAAGATGAAGAACTCCGCTACGGCAAGCTCAAGTTCACCCTGCCAAAGTTCTCCGGAAGCAATGATCCCGAAGAATATCTCTATTGGGCATTAAAGGTGGACAAGATTTTTCGCCTCCACAACTACGATGAAGAAAATAAGATAGCCATGGCCTCCCTCGAGTTCCAAGACTACATCCTCATTTGGTGGGAACAGGTGATCGAGCGACGACAAACAAGAGGCGAACCACCAATTACAACTTGGGAAGATATGAAGGAAGTCATGAGAGCCCGATTTGTGCCTACTCACTACACTCAAGATCTTTTCAAGAGGTTGCAACTCCTCAAGAAAGGCACCAAGACGGTGGAAGAATACTACCAAGAAATGGAGATTGCCATGATACGAGCCAATGTCAAGGAAGATGAGGGGCAAACAATGGCACGCTTCTTGAATGGATTCAACCACCCAATCAAGCGGATCGCCGACTTCCAACCATACTCCAACCTTCTTGAGCTAGTTCATCAAGCGACCAAGGCCGAGCGACAAGTGCAAGATGACTTCAAATACGCCAAGTACTCGTCCAACACCTACGGCTCCTACTCTCAAGCTCCCGCGACTTCGGCACCTCCTACATCAACTCGAGCATCACCAAGTACCGGCGACAAGTCAAGTTCCAAGCAAGTGGCACCTTCCTCGACTCGTCCTCCGGTAAGCACCTACAAATCCAAGACTCCTTCATCTTCGGCGCCTCCCGATGATCCCGTCAAGACAAGTTCAATCAAGTGCTTCACATGTGGTGGCCGAGGCCACAAGTCCTTCCAATGGACCAACAAGCGAACAATGATCTTCAGCGATGACGGCACATATGACTCAATGAGTGAAGAAGAAATGGAAGCCATTGAGCACGTGGCCATGCACCGGCGCATGAATGAAGATGAAGATGACCAAGTCTTTTGTGAAAATGATTCAAGTCCCTCTCTCATGGTCCCCAAGGTCTTGACGCTCGAACACCACCAACAAGAAGACCAACGGTGCCACATCTTCCACACCAAGGCCGGCATCAACGGAAGTTCCATCAAGATCATCATCGATGGAGGTAGTTGCCACAATTTGGCGAGTGAAGAACTATGCTCCAAGCTTCAATTGGTCAAGAGGAAGCATCCGCACCCTTACAAGGTTCAATGGCTAAGTGACACCGGTACTATCCGAGTTGAGCATACGGTCCAAGTCTCCTTCAAAATTGGTGCATATGAGGACACTTTGGAGTGTGATGTGGTCCCAATGACCGTTTGCCACCTCCTTCTTGGTCGACCATGGCAATTCGACCGTGGTGTTATCCACAATGGGCGTACCAATCACTATAGCTTCAAGATGAAAGGGAAGGAATATGTGCTACGACCAATGTCTCCTAGTCAAGTGATAGCGGACAAGCAAGCCACCCACCATGGAGATAAGAGTGAGAAAGTGAGCCACCAAAACGTGAGTGAGAGCCACAAGCCAAACTTGAGCGCCTCTTCGCCTAGAGAGAAAAACCTCATACTATTTGCCACAAAAACTGAGATGAGAGAAGTGTGTGAGAACCCATCGAGTGTGATGCACTTTGTCCTTGTCTGCAAGGATGGAGAACCAAAAACTAACACCGTTCATGAGCTACCTTTGGTGTTTCAATCTCTTTTGCAGGAATTTTAAGATGTTTTCCTCGATGAGCTACCTCCAGGTCTTCCTCCTCTTCGAGGCATTGAGCATCGAATCGACCTCATCCCCGGAGCTCCTCTTCCAAACAAGGCTCCCTACCGCGTCAACCCCGAAGAGACAAAGGAGATTCAACGGCAAGTACAACAACTAATCGACAACGGTCATGTACGTGAAAGCTTAAGCCCTTGTGTCGTTCCCGTTATACTTGTGCCCAAGCAAGATGGTAGTTTTCGCTTGTGTTCTGATTGTAGACCCATTAATGCTATTACCGTTCGCTATAGGCATCACATTCCTCGCTTAGATGACATGCTTGATGAACTTAGTGGAGCCAACTTTTTCTCAAAAAATGATCTTAAAAGTGGCTATTATCAAATCCGCATACAAGAGGGTGATGAATGGGAAACTGCTTTCAAAACCAAATTTAGCTTATATGAATGGTTAGTCATGCCTATGGGTTTATCGGAAGCTCCCGGTGCTTTTGTGCGTCTCATGCATCATGTACTTCGCCCTTATATTGGAGTCTTTGTTGTGGTTTACTTCGATGATATTCTTGTGTTTAGCAAAACCATGAAAGAGCATCTTAATCATGTTAGGGCTGTTTTGCAAACACTTCGCAAGGAAAGTCTTTATGCCAACATGAAAAAGTGCACATTTGGTGTTGACAAAGTGGTTTTCTTGGGTTTTGTTGTCTCTTCCAAGGGTGTCTATGTTGATGAAACTAAAATTGAAGCAATTAAAAATTGGCCCCGACCCACCAATTTGCAACAAGTGCAAAGTTTTCTTGGTCTTGCGGGTTTTTATCGTCGCTTTGTGAAAGATTTTAGCACTATCGCCGCCCCTTTGCACGCTTTGAGCAAGAAGAATGCTCCTTTTGTTTGGGGACCTTTGCAATCAACCGCTTTTGATGAGCTCAAATCTTTGCTTACACATGCTCCGATTCTTGCTTTACCCAACTTTGACAAAACTTTTGAGGTTCATTGCGATGCAAGTGGTACCGGAATTGGTGGAGTTTTGATGCAAGAAAAATGGGCTATTGCTTATTTTAGTGAAAAACTTTCCGGTGCTCAACTTAACTATCCCATCTATGACAAAGAATTGTTTGCTTTAGTGCGTGTGTTACATGTGTGGGAGCATTACCTTAGACCACATGAGTTTGTCATACATACCGATCATGAAACACTTAAATACCTCAAAGGTCCAACCAAGTTGAATAAACGGCATGCTAGATGGAGTGAATTCATTGAATCGTTTCCCTATGTGATCAAGTACATTAAGGGCAAAGAAAACATGGTGGCGGATGCCCTTTCCCGCAAATGCATGTTACTTACTCAACTTGAATTGAATGTCATAGGATTTGATCATATCAAAGATTTGTATGAGGGTGATGTGACTTTTGCTACTCCTTACGCTAAGTGTGTGACGCATACTTCTTGGGAACGATATTATATCGAAGATGGTTACCTTATGAGAGCTAACAAACTATGCATTCCCAAGTCCTCTCTTCGTTTGCTCCTTTTGCAAGAGGCTCATGGAGGTGGACTCATGGGACACTTTGGACGCGACAAGACTTCCGCCACGCTCTCCAAGAACTATTATTGTCCCAAGATGTTTCGCGATGTTGCCCGCTTCACCAACCGGTGCTCTACATGTTGCAAAGCTAAGTCACACTATCAATCCCATGGTTTACATATGCCTTTACCTATCCCACATCAACCTTGGGAAGACATTAGTATGGATTTTGTGCTTGGATTACCTAGAACTCAAAATGGCAAGCATTCGGTTTTTGTTGTTGTGGACCGTATCTCTAAAATGGCTCATTTTATCCCATGCAATAAGATAGACGATGCTTCACATGTTGCCAATCTCTTTTGTAGGGAAATCTTGAGGTTGCACGGTGTGCCAAAGACAATTGTGTCGGATCAAGACGTCAAATTCTTAAGCTATTTTTGGAAGACACTATGCGCCAAGCTCGGGATCAAGCTACTATTCTCCACGGCATATCATCCTCAAACCGATGGCCAAACGGAAGTCACCAACCGGACGCTTGCGACTCTCCTATGTGTGTAGATCAAGAAGAACATCAAGGAGTGGGAGGAGTGCCTACCCATCGCCGAGTACGTGATGAGGACATCAATACCATTGTTACACCCACAGCCCCTGCTGCTATACATATTGGACCAATTACTAGAGCTCGCGCACGCCAGCTAAATTACCAGGTACTTTCGTTTCTTGGTAATGATTCTAATGTTCATGAGAATATGATGCTGCCTAAATTCGATACATTTGTTTTGCCTACAAATGAAGGGCCTAGCTTGGAGAAGGATGAACGTTGGAGCAAGAAAAAGCATGGAGATGATGGCATGCGCAAGGGGAACAAGAACGGAGTTACGAGTGATGATTTCAGGTCTTTGAAGCCACCATAACGAGTGCATGAAGCCTTGGACGAAATATACAAGATGCCACTTCATAAATTTCGTCCAGAGGCTATTATAGGTGCTGCGTCACCTTTTTATTGGGCCAGGCCCATGTAATTTCGAAATACATTAGTATAGGCTATTTTTAGAGTCCGTATGTGTGGGGAAACAAGAGATAGGGTTGATTTCGGACCACTCCACCAAGGGCCACGAAATTCCCCCTCTCTTCCTCCATATATACAGCCCTTAGGGCACCGTTTAGACTTTGGGTTTTGTTTAGATTAAAGTTCGCCATAGCTGCATGATAGAGGCAAAGGTGTCCCGTCTTTCGATGAGATGATGGATATCGCTTTGGTGGAAGTCGACTTTGACGATCCGACTAGAACGTGCGAGGACGTCGCGCCTTAGCAATCGCTAAACCAACTAAGAGAGGTTATTGACCACGCCGGAGCACGATCAACCTGACCACGAGGGTCTGTTTCCTGCGAGCAAACGAAGAACAAGCAAGAAACTAAGATTGCAATCTGGATATTGCGAATATAAGATGAAAGCTTTATTGATCAAGGTGGGGTTCTGTGACGCCTTTGTCTGGTCGTTGAACACAAACGAAGTACGCGAAGTTGCAGCTATGGCGAACTTTTAATCTAAACAAAACCCAAAGTCTAAACGGTGCCCTAAGGGCTGTATATATGGAGGAAGAGAGGTGGAATTTCGTGGCCCTTGGTGGAGGGGTCCGAAATCAACCCTATCCCTTGTTTCCCCACACATACGGACTCTAAAAATAGCCTATACTTATGTATTTCGAAATTACATGGGCCTGGCCCAATAAAAAGGTGACGCAGCACCTATAATAGCCTCGGGACGAAATGTATGAAGTGGCATTGATGACGACATGACTACCTTGGATATGACCAAAAATATTGCATATATGCATATTTGTCAGGTGATTTCTAGTGCAAACTATTCAATAATCTATTTATATTATCCAGAACAAAAATACTTCACACACTTTTGTGTTTTGTCTAATTGCAGTTGTATGGGACATTTGTACAATCCACATATGAAGATAAGGAAGAAAGAGATGTTTATTTGCTGTCCAAAAAGTTCTCTCACGTCACTTTTGGCCCAAGAGAAGATAGAGTCCAAGTCTCTCACGTTCTGGATTCAGATTCGGACTGCACAGACACACCTGACTCAAAACGCACACAAGTTTTTCATACG
>NW_025233159.1:0-8460 GCF_018294505.1 Triticum aestivum | reverse complement strand
CCGGAGCACTAAGTCGCCTTCCTGAAATGTTCTGGTTTTGACCTGGCGGCTATGGTAACAACGTAGGTCTTGCTGATAAATCGCCGAACGAGCCGCCGCGAGATCACGCTCCTCATCCAACAGGCAAGTGCATCTTGACGTGCCTTTTCATTGTCAGCTTCCACGTAAGCCGCCACCCGGGGTGAATCGTGATGGATGTCGCTAGGGAGAACCGCCTCTGCTCCATAAACCATGAAAAAGGGGGTGTAACCCGTAGATCTGTTGGGGGTCGTGTTGATGCTCCATAACACCAAAGGCAACTCCTCCATCCAACAACCCAGTGTCCTTTGCAAAGGGACCATAAGCCGGGGCTTAATACCTTGCAAAATCTCTTGATTTGCTCGTTCTGCCTGACCATTGGACTGAGGGTGAGCCACAGATGAAATGTCAAGCAGGATATGCTCTTGTTGACAGAGTTCTCTCATAGCACCTTTAGAAAGATTAGTGCCATTATCTGTTGTAATGCTATGTGGAAAGCCAAAATGGAAGATCACCTTCTTCATGAATTGAACCGCCGTTGCTGCATCACACTTACTGACTCGCTTTGCTTCAACCCACTTGGTGAACTTGTCAACCGCCACCAAAAGGTGGGTCTTCTTATCCTTGGACCTTTTGAAAGGCCCAACCATATCAAGCCCCCAAGTTGCAAATGGCCAAGTAATTGGAATCATCCTCAATTCTTGAGCCAGCACATGAGCTCGTCGTGAAAATTTCTGACAGCCGTCACATCTGCTTACCAAATCCTCAACATCAGCGTGAGCCGTCAACCAATAGAACCCATGACGAAAAGACTTGGCTACAAGAGATTTAGAGCCAGCATGATGACCACAATCTCCTTCATGAATCTCCCGTAGAATTTCACGGCCTTCTTCAGGAGAGATGCAACGCTGAAACGCCCCTGTGACACTCCAATGGTGCAGCTCCCCATTAACAATTGTCATTGACTTAGACCGCCGGGTTATCTGTCTGGCCAAGATTTCATCCTCCGGCAACTCACTCTGGGTCATGTAAGCCAAATACGGAACTGTCCAATCGGTAATAGCATGAAGAGCCGCCACCAACTGCGCTTCCGGGTCAGGGACAGCAAGATCTTCCTCTGTAGGCAATTTGATAGAAGGGTTAAGCAAAATGTCCAGGAATGTGTTAGGTGGCACCGGCTTATGCTGAGACCCTAGCCGGCTTAAAGTATCATCCGCCTCGATCTTCCTGCGATCAATATGCTCAACTTGATAACCCTTGAAATGACCCGCAATAGCATCAACCTCCCGACGATAAGCCACCATGAGCGGATCTTTAGAATCCCAAGTACCAGAAACTTGCTGAGCTACCTGATCTGAATCGCCAAAGCACCTCACCCGGCTTAAGTTCATCTCCTTAGCCATCCAAAGACCATGGAGCAAGGCCTCATACTCAGCTGCATTGTTAGTACAGGGGAACATTAGCCGGAGAACACAAGAAAATTTGTCACCTCGTGGGGAAGTCAAGACAACTCCAGCCCCCGGCCCTCCAATTGTCTGGATCCATCAAAGTGAATAGTCCAATATGTGTTATCCAGCTTTTCCTCAGGTGCCTGTAACTCTGTCCAATCATTGATGAAATCCACAAGCGCTTGAGACTTGATGGCGGTACGTGGCACATATTTTAAACTGTGAGGACCAAGCTCAATGGCCCATTTAGCAACTCGGCCTGTGGCTTCCCTGTTTTGGATGATATCTCCTAAAGGAGCAGAACTAACCACAGTGATGGGATGACCCTGAAAATTTTGTTTAAGCTTCCGGCTTGCCATGAAAACCCCATACACAAGCTTCTGCCAGTGTGGATACCTCTGTTTGGACTAGGTAAGCATCTCACTGATGTAATAAACCGGCCATTGAACCGGATACTCCTTGCCTGCCTCTTTAATTTCCACCATAATGGCTACACTGACGGCCCGGCTATTAGAAGCCACATATAACAACAGAGGCTCTTTATCAATAGGGGCAGCAAGCACGGGCGGCTCAGCCAACTGTTTCTTCAGACCCTCAAACGCTTGATTAGCAGCATCACTCCAAACAAAGTGATATGTCTTCTTCATCATCTGATAAAGAGGAATAGCCTTCTCACCCAGCCGGCTTATGAACCGGCTCAGAGCCGCAATACGACCCGCCAGACGCTGAACATCATTAACACACACCGGCTTAGCCAATGAAGTAATGGCTTTCATCTTCTCCGGGTTAGCTTCAATGCCTCTATTAGAAACCAGGAAACCCAAGAGCTTGCCTGCTGGCACACCAAAGACACACTTAGCCGGGTTAAGCATCATCCTGTAGACCCGGAGATTGTCAAACGTCTCCCTCAAATCATCAATCAGGGTCTCCTTCTTTCTTGACTTCACCACAATGTCATCTACATAAGCATGAACATTGCGCCCAATCTGACTGTGAAGGCAATTTTGCACACACCACTAATAAGTCGCCTGGGCACTCTTGAGCCCGAAAGGCATAGACACATAGCAGAAGGCTCCAAATGGAGTAATGAAAGTTGTCTTCTCCTGGTCCTTAACTGCCATCTTGATCTGATGATAACCAGAATAAGCATCCAAAAAACTCAAACGCTCACAACCCGCCGTAGCATCAATGATTTGATCAATACGAGGGAGAGCAAACGGATCAACTGGACAAGCCTTGTTCAAGTCCGTGTAATCCACACACATCCACCAAGTGCCATTCTTCTTGAGTACCAGCACCGGGTTAGCCAACCACTCAGGATGGAAAACTTCAATGATAAACCCGGCCGCCAAGAGCCGGGCCACTTCCTCACCGATGGCCTTCCGCCTCTACTCATTAAATCGGCGAAGAAATTGCTTGACCGGCTTAAATTTCGGATCAATATTAAGAGTGTGCTCAGCGAGTTCCCTTGGTACACCCGGCATGTCTGAAGGCTTCCATGCAAAGATGTCCCGGTTCTCACGGATGAACTCAATGAGCGCGCTTTCCTATTTCGGATCCAGATTAGCACTGATGCTGAACTGTTTAGATGAGTCGCCAGGGATGAAGTCAACCAATTTAGTATCATCTGCCTATTTAAACTTTAACAAAGGATCATGCTCTGTGGTTGGCTTTTTCAAGGACGTCATGTCTACCGGGTCAACATTATCCTTGTAAAATTTCAACTCCTCCGTTGCACAAACCGATTCAGCATAAGCCGCATCAGCTTCCTCACACTCCAAGGCAACCTTGCGACTCCCATGCATTGTGATAGTGCCCTTATAACCCGGCATCTTAAGCTGCAAGTACACATAGCAAGGCCTCGCCATGAACTTAGCATAAGCCGGCCGCCCAAACAGAGCATGATAAGGGCTCTTGATCTTGACCACTTCGAAGGTTAAAGTTTCAGACCTGGAATCATGCTCATCTCCAAAGGCAACTTCCAAAGATATCTTACCCACCGGGTAGGCTGACTTACCCGGCACCACACCATGGAAGACAGTGTTTGACGGTTTAAGGTTCTTATCTGTCAGTCCCATGCGACGGAAGGTCTCATAATAAAGGATGTTAATGCTGCTACCTCCATCCATGAGCACCTTAGTAAATTTATAGCCCCCAACCTGAGGTGCCACCACCAGATCCAGGTGACCCGGATTATCAACCCGGGGCGGATGATCCTCACGACTCCACACAATAGGCTGCTCTGACCACCGCAAATAACTTGGCACCGCCGGCTCAAAAGCATTGACTGCCCTCTTACGAAGCTTCTGATCTCGCTTACATAAGCTAGTGGTGAAGACGTGGTACTATCCACTATTCAACTGCTTCGGGTTGCTCTGATAACCAGACTGCTGATGTTGTTGATTCCCCTGATTACTCTACTGATTGTAACCACCTTGGTTACCATGGCCTTGAAACCCAGAACTTGAACCGCCGCCTCCGTGACCCGGACCATGAGGACCGGACCCTGATCCGCCATTCGGGCCATGTTGGCACTGGATGGACTCCCTAAAGCTTCTCATTATGTTGTAATCTTTCCACGAATGAGTAGCCGGCTTCTGATCCGTTCCGTGTTTCGGACACGGCTGATTTAACATTCCCTCAAGATCAAATCCTGTCCTTGGAACCGGCTGCCCCTTGCGACGCTGGTTATAATTGCGCGCACCGGTGTTAGCCACAAATTCATCAGCCTTGCGCTTACCGTTGCCGCCCTGATTGGTAGGATTGTGCTGCTGTCCCTTCATGCGGCTACTCTTCTTTCCCTTTCCCGATCTTTCATCCTCAGAGTCGGGGTCCTTGGTACCATCAGAGTCGGCATACTTAACAAGAGCCACCATCAGAGTACCCATGTCGTCACAATGACGCTTGAGCCGTCCAAGCTTCTGCTTGAGTGGAGTAAAACGGCAATTTTTCTCCATCATCAGAATCGCTGAGCCGACGTTTATGTTCTCTGAAGAATGTATGATAGTCGAGACCCGGCGTACCCAGCTGGTTGTTGACTCGCCCTCTGCTTGAACACAAGAAACCAAATCCACAATCGACATGGGCTGCTTGCATGTATCTTTGAAATTCTGGATGAATCCTTCAGCTCCGCCCATGACCCGATGGAATTAGCCGGCAGCCCCTTCAACCAAGTACGAGCCGTCCCCTCCAGCATCATGGTGAAATACTTAGCATATGCAGCTTCGCTAACATCCAGCATCTCCATAGCCATCTCATAACTCTCAACCCAGGCCTCAGGGGGCTGATCTGCCATGTAATTTGGCACCTTACGAGGGCCTTTGAAGTCCTTCGGCAAGCGCTCGTTCCGTAGAGCCACCGTTAGACACGGCACACCGAAAGTTCTAGAAGTTATACCCGCCTCAACTGAAGCCGTTGGGTAAACCGGCGCGTGCTGATGAGCCGCCAGTTGAGCCGCCAGCTCGGCCTCCCGGCGCGCCGGGTCATGACCATGAGGTTGGTTACGACGCCGCTCGGTACTCGAGACTGCTGGCGAGTCAATGTGCCTACTGTAGCTCCGGCTTGGACGAGGGGTCGCATGAATCCGGTCACGACTATATGAATAAGCCTGCTGCTGCACCAAAGCCGTTTGAAGAAGCTCCCTAGCCCTCCGGATTTCAACTGTCATGGAAGTTTCACCCTCAACTGGCAGAGCCACCAATCGCGTAGCTGCAGCAATCATGTTATCCAGAGGGGTAGAGTAATGACCCGGCGGTGTCACTACGTGCCGAGGTGGGGTATTATTCATATGCGGAGAGCCTGCTATGCGCGGTTGACCTGACACTCCACCCCCCGGCGCCTCAACCGTCGGGTTTATCACCGGTGGGTTACTAGCTCCCGCTCCAGGTGTGTTGAAGAGGTTCATTGACTCATAAATCGAGGGCAGACGACTCTGGCGCTTTCTCCTCAAGACCTCGTTTGAAGCGTTCTGATCCACCATAAGCCGGTATGAATCTGCTTGAATTCGCTGTGCCTGGGCATTTAAGACAGCCTGCTCTGCAGCCATCCTAGCGTTTTCCGCTGCCAATTCTGCCTTAGCTTGCGTTATCTCATCACGCAATTTAGCCACATCCACCTTATGTTGTTCCTGGTTGTCTGCGGTTACCTCCACTCCCATCAGGGTCGCCAGATCGTCCAACAGATCTAATAAAACCTGAGCCGGCAGGCGAACTGACCCGCCAACACCAGCCGTTGTTACCGCCGCTGCACTTGAGGTCATAGCTGCAGCGGCTGTTGAACCGAGAACCGGCTGGGTGCCAGCCATGAAGATCGCCACTCTGTTCAATGACTCAAGGGGGTCCGAAATACTGTCACCATCGGAACAACTCCCAAGCCGTCCATCTTGCAGTTGATACATAGAATCGGTTTCGCCTGTGGACGACTCACCATCAGAGTAGATGGCCGTCTCACCCCTAGATACAGAGCCTTCCAATTCAGCCCCATGGATACATCCAACAAAGACATGCTTTACGGCGGGTTGAACCCGAGCGGGTCGCGCACGCTGAGCCGTCTTGATGATGTCGGTGCAGATGTCCGACTCAGGGCCCGGTTCGCCGATCTTGCTGATGAAGACGTGGATTCCGCCGAAGGGGACCCGGTACCCGTACTCATTGAGCCGGCCTCGGGGCCCCAGCCTGCACCGTCGATGTAGAGCTTTCCGCGACGACTCTTGGTCATCCGGCCCACGCCGTATCCCTTGATACCTTCAAAGCTGCCCTTTAAGAACTCAAAACCATCGTGCGCTGGCCCCACGGTGGGCGCCAACTGTCGTGGAAGTGTCACGGCAGATGTCCTCATGGAAGGACTTAGTTGCGGAGCCATTGCGACGAGGTTAGCTTAAAGGACTTAAACGGGATAAAGGACGCCAGGAGGGGCGCGCCATAGGGGGAGTCCAACTAGGATTCCCAATCCTAGTTGGACTCCCTTTCTTTTTCCAAGAGGGGAAGAGAGGGAAGGAGGAGGAGAGGGAGAAGGAAAGAGGGGGGGCACCGCCCCCTCCCTAGTCCAATTCGGACTTGCCATGGGGGTGGGCGCGGCCAACCCTTGCGGCCCTCCTCTCCTTTCCACTAAGGCCCATGATGGCCCAACACTTCCCCGTGGGGTTCCGGTAACCCCTCGGTACCCCATAAAATATCTGAACCTCTCCGAAACCATTCCGGTGTCCGAATACCTTCGTCCAATATATCAATCTTTACCTCTCGGCCATTTCGAGACTCCTCGTCATGTCCGTGATCTCATCCGGGACTCCTAACAAACTTCGGTCATCAAATCACATAACTCATAATACAAATCATCATCGAACGTTAAGTGTGCGGACCCTACGGGTTCGAGAACTATGTAGACATGACCGAGACACATCTCCGGTCAATAACCAATAGCGGAACCTGGATGCTCATATTGGCTCCTACATATCTACAAAGATCATTATCGGTCAGACCGCATAACAACATACGTCATTCCCTTTGTCATCGGTATGTTACTTGCCCGAGATTCGATCGTCGGTATCATCATACCTAGTTCAATCTCGTTACCGGCAAGTCTCTTTACTCGTTTCGTAATGCATCATCCCGTAACTAACTCATTAGTCACATTGCTTGCAAGGCTTATAGTGATGTGCATTACCGAGAGGGCACAGAGATACCTCTCTGATACATGGAGTGACAAATCCTAATCTCGATCTATGTTAACTCATCACCCAGTTATGTTGTGATGTCTGATAGCACACAAAGTGTTCCTCCGATATTCAGGAGTTGCATAATCTCATAGTCAGAGGAATATGTATAAGTCATGAAGAAAACAATAGCAATAAAACTAAACGATCATTATGCTAAGCTAACGGATGGGTCTTGTCCATCACATCATTCTCTAATGATGTGATCTCATTCATCAAATGACAACACATGTCTATGGTTAGGAAACTTAACCATCTTTGATTAACGAGCTAGTCAAGTAGAGGCATACTAGGGACACTCTGTTTGTCTATGTATTCACACATGTACTAAGTTTCCGGCTAATACAATTCTAGCATGAATAATAAACATTTATCATGATATAAGAAAATATAAATAGCAACTTTATTATTGCCTCTAGGGCATATTTCCTTCACTGCCACTCTCCAAGACATTGGGCCGTGGGCTGTTCGCGGACTCAGTCGTGGGCCTGAGCCCAGGCCCATCTACCCGACGGCCTATATAAGAAGGCGCTGGCCAATGGAGTGAACCCTAATTCAGTTCACACACCCCCCCTTGCACACCCTAGCCATCATCTACTGTTTTTCCGGCGATCCCATCCTGACGACCGTGTGGTTGGTCGGGAGAGCAGGTGCCTCCGAAACCCTGTCGTTCGAGATACTGTCTAGGAGAACGACAATAAGGTTTTTGGGGAGCGTCTCGATGCGACTGCTCCCGATCCGTCCCCGTCTCCTTCCACCTCTCCTTCCACTACTTCCCCTACATCGACTCCATGGCTGACGACAAATCTGCCAAGAAGAAGGCCTCGACCGATGCCGTGGTTACTGTTGCCACCGTCGCGTTGGCCTAGCCAACCGGAGGGTATGACTCGTTCATCCCCTGTTTGCTCGTTTATGTGCTCGCCGTATATATGTTGTTCATAGATG
Source organism: Triticum aestivum (assembly GCF_018294505.1). NCBI lineage: Eukaryota > Viridiplantae > Streptophyta > Magnoliopsida > Poales > Poaceae > Triticum > Triticum aestivum. The sequence continues at coordinate 339 of NW_025233159.1, read as the reverse complement.
CTTCGGTTCTATGTACTATACGAGCTCACATGCTTAGGTATTGGGATGAGATGCATACCGTAGGTGCGATTCTTACTGTTTACTCGTGGATTAGATTAGTCGAAAATGTGCTAATATTTCCAACACTTTTTACTCCGCGAGCTCGATAGCGAGCTTCGGCAACGGACACTCCCGCTATGGAGACCTTGAGAGGAGGGCACCCCGCCACCGTGTTGTTTGCCTTGATGCCTTGATGTAGATGCCCCACTGTGGAGTCTGAGAGAGGAAGGCACCCTGCCGTGCCCTCGCAACGTACACTCCCGCTGCCCTGGTTCTGTACAAGCAGCGCTGCAACTTGCT
>NW_025233158.1:6499-8462 GCF_018294505.1 Triticum aestivum | reverse complement strand
ATGGACTATTGCTCACTGTTTTGGGGTCCCAGAGTGATTTCCATGGTTGTTGACCCCCGGGTGCGTTTACGTGCCTATCGTCAACACTCTTGGTTTTGGCCGATTCTGGCCCGTTTCGTGGACTATTACTCACCGTTTTGGGGTCCGAAAGCGATTCTCATTTCATGGACTATTACTCGCGGTTTCGTGCATTATTACTCAGCGTTTTGGGGACCCAGAGCGATTTCCACGATTGATGAACCCCAGTGTGCGTTTATGTGTCCGTCGTCAAAACTCATAGCTTTGGCCAAATCTGACCCGTTTCGTGGACTATTACTCATCGTTTTTGGGTCCCGAAGCGATTTCCATAGTTGTTGAACCCCAAGGTGTGCTTACGTGTTGGTCATCAACACTTGCAGTTTTGGCCGATTCTGGCCCGTTTCATGGACTATTTGTCACTGTTTTGGACCCCAAAGCGATTTCCATGGTTGTCGAACTCCAAGGTGTGCTTACGTGTTGGTCATCAACACTCGCAGTTTTGGTCGATTCTGGCCCGTTTCATGGACTATTGCTCACTGTTTTGGGGTCCCGGAGTGATTTCCATGGTTGTCGACCCCCAGGTGCGTTTACGTGCCTATCGTCAACACTCTTGGTTTTGGCCGATTCTGGCCCGTTTCGTGGACTATTACTCACCGTTTTGGGGTCCGAAAGCGATTCTCATTTCATGGACTATTACTCGCGGTTTCGTGCATTATTACTCAGCGTTTTGGGGACCCAGAGCGATTTCCACGATTGATGAACCCCAGGGTGCGTTTATGTGTCCGTCGTCAACACTCATAGCTTTGGCCAAATCTGACCCGTTTCGTGGACTATTACTCATCGTTTTTGGGTCCCGAAGCGATTTCCATAGTTGTTGAACCCCAAGGTGTGCTTACGTGTTGGTCATCAACACTCGCAGTTTTGGCCGATTCTGGCCCGTTTCGTGGACTATTACTCATCGTTTTGGGGTCCCAAAGCGATTTCCATGGTTGTCGAACTCCAAGGTGTGCTTACGTGTTGGTCATCAACACTCGCAGTTTTGGTCGATTCTGGCCCGTTTCATGGACTATTGCTCACTGTTTTGGGGTCCCGGAGTGATTTCCATGGTTGTTGACCCCCGGGTGCGTTTACGTGCCTATCGTCAACACTCTTGGTTTTGGCCGATTCTGGCCCGTTTCGTGGACTATTACTCACCGTTTTGGGGTCCGAAAGCGATTCTCATTTCATGGACTATTACTCGCGGTTTCGTGCATTATTACTCAGCGTTTTGGGGACCCAGAGCGATTTCCACGATTGATGAACCCCAGGGTGCGTTTATGTGTCCGTCGTCAAAACTCATAGCTTTGGCCAAATCTGACCCGTTTCGTGGACTATTACTCATCGTTTTTGGGTCCCGAAGCGATTTCCATAGTTGTTGAACCCCAAGGTGTGCTTATGTGTCAGTCATCAACAATCACAGTTTTGGCCGATTCTGGCCCGTTTCTTGGACTATTACTCTGTTTTGGGGTCCCAGAGTCATTTCCATGATTGACGAACCCCGGGGTGCGTTTACATGTTGGTCATCAACACTCACATATTTGGCCGATTCTTGTCCGTTTCGTGCACTATTACTCAGCGTTTTGAGGACCCAGAGCGATTTCCACGATTGATGAACCCCGGGATGCGTTTATGTGTCCGTCGTCAACTCTCACAGTTTTGTCCAATTCTGACCTGTTTCGTGGACTATTACTCAACGTTTTGGGGTCCCGAAGCGATTTTCATAGTTGTTGAACCCCAAGGTGTGCTTACGTGTTGGTCATCAACACTCGCAGTTTTGGCCGATTCTGGCCCGTTTCGTGGACTATTACTCATCGTTTTGGGGTCCCAAAGCGATTTCCATGGTTGTCGAACTCCAAGGTGTGCTTACGTGTTGGTCATCAACAGTCGCAGTTTTGGTCGATTCTGG
>NW_025233158.1:0-5097 GCF_018294505.1 Triticum aestivum | reverse complement strand
CGTGTTGGTCATCAACACTCGCAGTTTTGGTCGATTCTGGCCCGTTTCATGGACTATTGCTCACTGTTTTGGGGTCCCGGAGTGATTTCCATGGTTGTTGACCCCCGGGTGCGTTTACGTGCCTATCGTCAACACTCTTGGTTTTGGCCGATTCTGGCCCGTTTCGTGGACTATTACTCACCGTTTTGGGGGCCGAAAGCGATTCTCATTTCATGGACTATTACTCGCGGTTTCGTGCATTATTACTCAACGTTTTGGGGACCCAGAGCGATTTCCACGATTGATGAACCCCAGGGTGCGTTTATGTGTCCGTCGTCAAAACTCATAGCTTTGGCCAAATCTGACCCGTTTCGTGGACTATTACTCATCGTTTTTGGGTCCCGAAGCGATTTCCATAGTTGTTGAACCCCAAGATGTGCTTACGTGGTGGTCATCAACACTTGCAGTTTTGGCCGATTCTGGCCCGTTTCATGGACTATTAGTCACTGTTTTGGACCCCAAAGCGATTTCCATGGTTGTCGAACTCCAAGGTGTGCTTACGTGTTGGTCATCAACACTCGCAGTTTTGGTCGATTCTGGCCCGTTTCATGGACTATTGCTCACTGTTTTGGGGTCCCGGAGTGATTTCCATGGTTGTCGACCCCCGGGTGCGTTTACGTGCCTATCGTCAACACTCTTGGTTTTGGCCAATTCTGGCCCGTTTCGTGGACTATTACTCACCGTTTTGGGGTACGAAAGCGATTCTCATTTCATGGACTATTACTCGCGGTTTCGTGCATTATTACTCAGCGTTTTGGGGACCCAGAGCGATTTCCACGATTGATGAACCCCAGCGTGCGTTTATGTGTCCGTCGTCAACACTCATAGCTTTGGCCAAATCTGACCCGTTTCATGGACTATTACTCATCGTTTTTGGGTCCCGAAGCGATTTCCATAGTTGTTGAACCCCAAGGTGTGCTTATGTGTTGGTCATCAACACTCGCAGTTTTGGTCGACTCTGGCCCGTTTCATGGACTATTGCTCACTGTTTTGGGGTCCCGGAGTGATTTCCATGGTTGTCGACCCCCGGGTGCGTTTACGTGCCTATCGTCAACACTCTTGGTTTTGGCCGATTCTGGCCCGTTTCATGGACTATTACTCACCGTTTTGGGGTCCGAAAGCGATTCTCATTTCATGGACTATTACTCGCGGTTTCGTGCATTATTACTCAGCGTTTTGGGGACCCAGAGCGATTTCCACGATTGATGAACCCCGGAGTGCGTTTATGTGTCCGTCGTCAACACTCACAGCTTTGGCCAAATCTGACCCGTTTCGTGGACTATTACTCATCGTTTTCGGGTCCCGAAGTTATTTCCATAGTTGTTGAACCCCAAGGTGTGCTTACGTATTGGTCGTCAACACTCGAAGTTTTGGCCGATTCTGGCCCGTTTCATGCACTATTACTCACCGTTTCGGGGTTCCGGAGTGATTTCCATGGTTATCGAACTCCAAGGTGCGCTTACGTGTCGATCATCAACACTCGTGGTTTCGACCGTTTTTGGCCCGTTTCATGGACTATTACTCATCGTTTTGGGGTTCCAAAGCGATTCTCGTTTCATGGATTATTACTCGCGGTTTCGTGCACTATTACTCAGCGTTTTGGGGACCAGAGTGATTTCCACGATTGATGAACCCTGGGGTGCGTTTATGTGTCCGTCGTCAACACTCACAGTTCTGTCCAATTCTGACCCGTTTTGTGGACTATTATTCACCGTTTTGGGGTCCCGAAGCGATTTCCATAGTTGTTGAACCCCAAGGTGTGCTTACGTATCGGTCATCAACAATCACAGTTTTGGCCGATTCTGGCATGTTTCTTGGACTATTAGTCTGTATTGGGGTCCCGGAGTCATTTCCACAATTGACGAACCCCGTCGTGCGTTTACGTGTTGGTCTTCAACTCTCACAGTTTTGTCCAATTCTGACCCGTTTCGTGGACTATTACTCAACGTTTTGGGGTCCCGAAGCGATTTTCATAGTTGTTGAACCCCAAGGTGTGCTTACGTGTTGGTCATCAATACTTGCAGTTTTGGCCGATTCTGGCCCGTTTCATAGACTATTACTCACCGTTTTGGGGCCCCAAAGCGATTTCTACGGTTGTCGAACTCCAAGGTGTGCATACGTGTTGGTCATCAACACTCACATATTTGGCCGATTCTTGTCCGTTTCGTGCACTATTACTCTGCGTTTTGAGGACCCAGAGCGATTTCCACGATTGATGAATCCCGGGATGCGTTTATGTGTCCGTCGTCAACTCTCATAGTTTTGTCCAATTCTGACCTGTTTCGTGGACTATTACTCAACGTTTTGGGGTCCCGAAGCAATTTTCATAGTTGTTGAACCCAAGGTGTGCTTATGTGTTGGTCATCAACACTCGCAGTTTTGGCCGATTCTGGCCCGTTTCGTGGACTATTACTCACCGTTTTGGGGTCCCAAAGCGATTTCCATGGTTGTCGAACTCCAAGGTGTGCTTACGTGTTGGTCATCAACACTCGCAGTTTTGGTCGATTCTGGCCCGTTTCATGGACTATTGCTCACTGTTTTGGGGTCCCGGAGTGATTTCCATGGTTGTCGACCCCCGGGTGCGTTTACGTGCCTATCGTCAACACTCTTGGTTTTGGCCAATTCTGGCCCGTTTCGTGGACTATTACTCACCGTTTTGGGGTCCGAAAGCGATTCTCATTTCATGGACTATTACTCGCGGTTTCGTGCATTATTACTCAGCGTTTTGGGGACCCAGAGCGATTTCCACGATTGATGAACCCCAGGGTCCGTTTATGTGTCCGTCGTCAAAACTCATAGCTTTGGCCAAATCTGACCCGTTTCGTGGACTATTACTCATCGTTTTTGGGTCCCGAAGCGATTTCCATAGTTGTTGAACCCCAAGGTGTGCTTACGTCTTGGTCATCAACACTTGCAGTTTTGGCCGATTCTGGCCCGTTTCATGGACTATTAGTCACCGTTTTGGACCCCAAAGCGATTTCCATGGTTGTCGAACTCCAAGGTGTGCTTACGTGTTGGTCATGAACACTCGCAGTTTTGGTCGATTCTGGCCCGTTTCATGGACTATTGCTCACTGTTTTGGGGTCCCGGAGTGATTTCCATGGTTGTCGACCCCCGGGTGCGTTTACGTGCCCATCGTCAACACCCTTGGTTTTGGCCGATTCTGGCCCGTTTCGTGGACTATTACTCACCGTTTTGGGGTCCGAAAGCGATTCTCATTTCATGGACTATTACTCGCGGTTTCGTGCATTATTACTCAGCGTTTTGGGGACCCAGAGCGATTTCCACGATTGATGAACCCCAGGGTGCGTTTATGTGTCCGTCGTCAACACTCATAGCTTTGGCCAAATCTGACCCATTTCGTGGACTATTACTCATCGTTTTTGGGTCCCGAAGCGATTTCCATAGTTGTTGAACCCCAAGGTGTGCTTACGTGTTGGTCATCAACACTCGCAGTTTTGGCCGATTCTGGCCCGTTTCATGCACTATTACTCACCGTTTCGGGGTTCTGGAGTGATTTCCATGGTGATCGAACTCCAAGGTGCGCTTACGTGTCGATCATCAACAGTCGCGGTTTCGACCGTTTCTGGCCCGTTTCATGGAGTATTACTCGTCGTTTTGGGGTCCCAAAGCGATTCTCTTTCATGGATTATTACTCGCGGTTTCGTGCACTATTACTCAACGTTTTGGGGACCAGAGCCATTTCCACGATTGATGAACCCCGGGGTGCGTTTATGTGTCTGTCGTCAACACTCACAGTTCTGTCCAATTCTGACCCGTTTCATGGACTATTATTCACCGTTTTGGGGTCCCGAAGCGATTTCCATAGTTGTTGAACCCCAAGGTGTGCTAACGTGTCGGTCATCAGCAATCATAGTTTTGGCCGATTCTGGCCCGTTTCATGGACTATTAGTCACCGTTTTGGACCCCAAAGCGATTTCCATGGTTCTCGAACTCCAAGATGTGCTTACGTGTTGGTCATCAACACTCGCAGTTTTGGTCGATTCTGGCCCGTTTCATGGACTATTGCTCACTGTTTTGGGGTCCCGGAGTGATTTCCATGGTTGTCGACCCCCGGGTGCGTTTACGTGCCTATCGTCAACACTCTTGGTTTTGGCCGATTCTGGCCCGTTTCGTGGACTATTACTCACCGTTTTGGGGTCCGAAAGCGATTCTCATTTCATGGACTATTACTCGCGGTTTCGTGCATTATTACTCAGCGTTTTGGGGACCCAGAGCGATTTCCACGATTGATGAACCCCAGGGTGCGTTTATGTGTCCGTCGTCAACACTCATAGCTTTGGCCAAATCTGACCCGTTTCGTGGACTATTACTCATCGTTTTTGGGTCCCGAAGCGATTTCCATAGTTGTTGAACCCCAAGGTGTGCTTACGTGTTGGTCATCAACACTCGCAGTTTTGGCCGATTCTGGCCCGTTTCATGCACTATTACTCACCATTTCGGGGTTCTGGAGTGATTTCCATGGTGATCGAACTCCAAGGTGCGCTTACGTGTCGATCATCAACAGTCGCGGTTTCGACCGTTTCTGGCCCGTTTCATGGACTATTACTCGTCGTTTTGGGGTCCCAAAGTGATTCTCTTTCATGGATTATTACTCGCGGTTTCGTGCACTATTACTCAACGTTTTGGGGACCAGAGCGATTTCCACGATTGATGAACCCCGGGGTGCGTTTATGTGTCTGTCGTCAACACTCACAGTTCTGTCCAATTCTGACCCGTTTCATGGACTATTATTCACCGTTTTGGGGTCCCGAAGCGATTTCCATAGTTGTTGAACCCCAAGGTGTGCTAACGTGTCGGTCATCAGCAATCATAGTTTTGGCCGATTCTGGCCCGTTTCATGGACTATTACTCACCGTTTTGGACCCCAAAGCGATTTCCATGGTTGTCGAACTCCAAGGTGTGCTTACGTGTTGGTCATCAACACTCGCAGTTTTGGTCGATTCTGGCACGTTTCATGGACTATTGCTCACTGTTTTGGGGTCCCGGAGTGATTTCCATGGTTGTCGACCCCCGGGTGCGTTTACGTGCCTATCG
>NW_025233157.1:7760-8463 GCF_018294505.1 Triticum aestivum | reverse complement strand
ATTTTCAAAGTTCATTTTGTAGTGATTTTCAATTTCACGGTCATTTAGATCTCTCTAAACAAATCGCTAAATGACTGAAAAACAGCAAATGATGTCAGAACGTGTTGGAAATTGATGACGTCGATGTGAATGCTGCATACTGAACCCAAAATAGTCTGGAATTCAAATAAGTTTAAAAAACATTGAAGTGCCCGCGTAACAGATGAGTTCTCGTCCGAAACCCTGATACCCCGAAAGAGATTGTCCAGTTTGTGCACGAAGTGCGTCCAGTTTTCGCCGTGACCCTCTCTACTCTTTTGCACATGCTATGCGGGTGAAATGATGAAACCATGCCAAGTTCCAACATTTTCGGAGTTCATTTTGTAGTGATTTTCAATTTCACGGTCATTTCGCTCTCTACACAAGTCGGTAAATGACTGAAAAACAGCAAGTGATGTCAGAACGTGTTGAAAGTTGATGACGTCGCTTTGAATGTTGCATCCTGAACGCAAAATAGTCTGGAGTTCAAATAAGTTTAAAAAACATTGAAGTGCCCGTGTAACAGATGAGTTCTCGTCCCAAACCCTGATACTCCGAAAGAGATTGTCCAGTTTGTACACGAAGTGCGTCCAGTTTTCGACGTGACCCTCTCTACTCTTTTGCACATGCTATGCGGGTGAAATGATGAAACCATGCCAAGTTCCAACATTTTCAGAGTTCATTT
>NW_025233157.1:6869-7750 GCF_018294505.1 Triticum aestivum | reverse complement strand
GAGTTCTCGTCCGAAACCCTGATACTCCGAAAGAGATTGTCCATTTTGTACACGAAGTGCGTCTAGTTTTTGCCGTGACCCTATCTACTCTTTTGCACATGCCATGCGGGTGAAATCATGATACCATGCCAAGTTTCAACATTTTCACAGTGTAGTGATTTTCAATTTCATGGTCATTTAGCTCTCTAAACAATTAGGTAAATGACTGAAAAACAACAACTGATGTCAGAACATGTTGGAAATTGATGACGTCGCCTTGAATGCTGCATACTGAACACAAAAGAAGTTCGGAGTTCAAATAAGTTTGAAAAACATTGAAGTGCCCGTGTAACAGATGAGTTCTCATCCGAAAGCCTGATACTCCGAAAGATATTGTCGAGTTTGTACAGGAAGTGCGTCCAGTTTTTGCCGTAAACCTCTCTACTCTTTCGCATATGCTATGTGGGTGAAATGATGATACGATGCCAAGTTTCAGCATTTTCACAGTTCATTTTGTTGTGATTTTCAATTTCATGGTCATTTAGCTCTCTAAACAATTAGGTAAATGACTGAAAAACAACAAATGATGTCAGAACATGTTGGAAATTGATGACATCGCTTTGAATGCTGCATACTAAACACAAAAGAAGTCTGGAGTTCAAATAAGTTTAAAAAACATTGAAGTGCCCGTGTAACAGATGAGTTCTCGTGCGAAACCCTGATACTCCGAAAGAGATTGTCCAGTTTGTACACGAAGTGCGTCTAGTTTTTGCCGTGACCCTCTCTACTCTTTGGCACATGCTATGCGGGTGAAATAATGATACCATGCCAAGTTTCAACATTTTCAGAGTTCATTTTGTAGTGATTTTCTATTTCACGGTCATTTAGCTCTCTAAACAATT
>NW_025233157.1:6286-6859 GCF_018294505.1 Triticum aestivum | reverse complement strand
CATTTTCAGAGTTCATTTTGTAGTGATTTTCAATTTCACGGTCATTTCGCTCTCTAAACAAATCGGTAAATGACTGAAAAACAGCAAATGATGTCAGAACGTGTTGGAAATTGATGACGTCGCTTTGAATGCTGCATACTGAACCCAAAATAGTCTAGAGTTCAAATAAGTTTAAAAAACATTGAAGTGCCCGTGTAATAGATAAGTTCTCGTCCGAATCCCTGATACTCCGAAAGGGATTGTCCAGTTTGTACACGAAGTGCGTCCAGTTTTCGCCGTCACCCTCTCTACTCCTTTGCACATGCTATGCGGGTGAAATGATTATACCATGCCAAGTTCCAACAATTTCCTAGTTCACTTTGTAGTGATTTTCAATTTCACGGTCATTTCGCTCTCTAAACAAATCGGTAAGTGACTGAAAAACAACAAATGATGTCAGAACGTGTTGAAAATTGATGACGTCGCTTTGAATGCTGCATACTGAACCCAAAATAGTCTGGAGTTCAAGTAAGTTTAAAAAACATTGAAGTGCCCATGTAACAAATGAGTTCTCTTCCGAAACCCTGATACTCC